>NC_081411.1:217452653-217752653 GCF_030272615.1 Cryptomeria japonica | reverse complement strand
ATACAAGAGCCCCTACCCACTAAACTAAGATGTGACACCTCATGATCATTAGCACCAGGGAGATACTTGTGGGTTAAAATATTGGCCCAATCCTGATCCTGACTGTTACACCACCTCCAATACAGCTTAGCTACCAAGGCCTTGCTAACCAAAGCAATAGCTTTGAGGCCAAGACCCCTAGCATGTCTCGATCTACAAACGGAGTCCCATTTAACTAAACTCAACTTAGAAGAAAGAAAACTACTAGACCAAAGAAATTGATGGGAAAGAGCATCGAACTCTCTCACAAAGATGGAGGGGGGAACCTACACAAAACACCTATAGATGGGAAGAGCTTGCACCACACTCTCTAGAAGAGTCTCTCTTCTAGGAGAGGATAACCACCTATAAGTCCAATGATTAACCTTACAAAGAAATTTATCCAAAATTCCTTGCCAAAAATCTTCACGTTGAGCCCCCAAATCTAAAGGAATCCCAAGGTACAACAAAGGAAGGGACCCCATCTAAAATATGAGGATCCTGCCAATCCTATTCTCAATAAGCTGAGGGGTGTTAAATAAATATATGGATGATTTATCTTCATTAATTTTCTGACCCGAGGCTTTGCAATAGATATCCAAAACTCTCCTGAAATTCACCACATCATTGATTCTGGCTTTGCCCATCAAACCTATGTCATCCACAAACTGAAGATTGGAGTAGGGAGGTAGAGCATTATTCCAACTCCAGCCCTAAATAAGACCATGTCTCACCTAGGAAGTGATAAATCTGCTAAGAATTTCAGCCATGAGAATAAATAAATAGGGAGATAAAGGGTCCCCTTGCCGAAGCTCTCATGAAGCACTAGACAATTTAGAGGGTTTTTTATTAATAAGAACTGAGAAAGAGGTAGAAGTCACACAACTAGGAACCCAATTCACCCACTCTTCTCCTGAACCAAAAGCAAAAAGGATCTTCTGTAAGAAATCCCAACTCACCCTATCATAAGCTTTGGCCATGTCAAGTTTAATAAACATAGCCTTCTCCTTAGAGGAAGCCATCGAATGAATAGCCTCCATCGCTATCACAACTCCATCAAGGATCTATCTTCCATCAATGAAACCACCTTGCTCCTTAGAAACCAAAGTGCAGAGGAGAGGTTTGAGTTGTTCAACAATCAATTTAGTGATTATCTTGTAGACAACATTACATAAAGCAATAGGCCTATACTGATCCAAGCTATTAGCCCCCTCCTTCTTAGGAATGAGAGCCAAGAAGGTAGAATTCATAGATTTGAGCATTTTTTTATTCCTATGATATTCTTGAACCACATCTAGAAGATCATACTTTATAATCTCCCAAAATTCTTGAAAAAACTCAATAGGAAACCCGTCAAGGCCATGAGCCTTGCCTTTTTTCATTTGAAACACAACCTTCTCAAGTTCAGACAACAAAATGGGGTGCAAGAGAGCATCATTCATTTCAACAAAGACAAGAGGGGGAATACAATTCAAGATGGCCCTCTCTTTCACCATAGCTTTAGAATCCTCTTTGGTAAACAAATTAGAAAAAAAACTGACAACTTCTGTAGCAATTTCTTCTTTAGATGAAAGATATACCCCTTCTAAACAAATGAGAGAGGTAATAGAGTTACCATACCTCCGACCCTTAATAGAATAATGAAAAAAAGTAGTGTTTCTATCACCTTCTTGGAGCCAATCCACACGAGACTTTTGTTTCTAGAAAATCTCCTCACGCAACTCCCACTCTTCTAAGTCCTTTAGAGGAAGAGACTTGGCCCTACTGAGCTCCACAGTCATACCTTGATCCTTAATTTGACACATAACCTCATCTAGCTTGGATTGAGCTGTCATCTTGTGTCTATGTAGGTTCCCAAAACATTATTTATTCCACCTCTTTAGCCTATATTTTACATGTTGTAATCTCTTCTCTAAGGAGTACATAGGCCACCTGTGGTCAGGCACCCCTTCATACCACCAATCAACCATAAGATCCCTCAATGATTGATCATGAAGACACATCAATTAAAATTTGAGAGAGGGATTTTTGGAGGTTCTAAACGATGTAATAGAAAGCTTAATAGGCCAATGATCAGAACCCCTCCAATCAAGAATTTTTGAACTGGTGGACCACCTATCATGTACCCAAAAGGAGGAAACCAAAAGTCTATCAAGCCTTTTAGAGATAGCCTCAACACGACTCCTCCTATTATTCCATGTAAGGACACCATTAATTGGCTTCACATAAATGAGATTCAAGAGACCAATATTATCTCTGAGTAAATTTGAGGAAGGATCAAGCCTGAATAACCCACCTCGCTTTTCCTCCAAACTAGTAACGGCACTAAAATCTCCAACGAAAATCCAAGGGAGAAAAGGCTCCTGAGCCCAAACAAGATTGATGTGAGCCCAAAGATGAGACTTACCCATAAGATCAATAGGAGCATAAATATTAGAGAAGAGGCATCTTGCTCCAGTCTCAAAGCTAGAAGCGACCATAGAAATGGAAGACTTGCTAGAAAACCACCACAAAGGGGAAACTTTCCTTGGGTTCTAGAAGCAAGTAACCCCCCCTAAAATGCCATGAGAGGTCACTCCCTACCGAAGGCCTTGGGGCTAGACATGAAAAGCACAACTGGTTAAACCATCCACTGAAAGCTTGGTTTTCTGAATAAAAACAACCTTAGGAAACTTAGAGTCAATTAATCTGCGAACAAACTTTTGTCTAGGGATATTGTTGAACACCTTACATTCCATGAGAGCATAATAATTTATGTGGTTGAGAGAAGTGGGAATCAATGGGCTTCACAGACCCCAACTCAACCAAAGTATCACCAATAAGCTTAACCTTTTCCTGATCTACTTTTTCATCCACTCCTTTAAGGTTTGTCTAGAGATCCCTTTTTGAGGATCTTCTACTGCAAGACTAAAATAGGTGTGGCTTTGTTACTCTTCACTAAACCTAAGGCTACTATAGTAGAAGGAGGATTAGATGCCATGACCACTGCACCATCAGGGACTTGTGACTCACTAAGATCTCTATTGACCTTACCATGGGAAGGCAAATCCTTAACCATTTGAACATCTTGTTGATTCTCCAAAGATAGGGCCCGACCCTCTTTCTTGCAATCCCCATCTAGCACCTCATGTTGAAATTGGGCACCCAAGGACATTTCAACTAGAACTCCTTCCTCTTGGACCAAATCATCTAGAACCTCAAACCTATTTAGGGTGACAACATTTTTCCTATCCAACCAGTTTCTCTTCTTTCCCTTGTCTTTATTTCAAGGTTTCACAGGAATGAAGCCATCTTTATCAGCAGAACCATTAGGCATAGGGGCTTTCCCCTTATCTTCCCCCAAAATAGAGTGAGGAGGATCGGAAATAGCTAGTTTAGAAGATATATTTCTAGGACATCTCCATTGTAAATGACCATATTCATGACAAATTTTGCATCTAAATGGTAGGGTCTCATTGTCCAACTGTTGGATCCAAGAAGATGTCCCCAAATAGATTTCCATAGAGTCTAGAAAAGGATTATTTAAATAAACTTCTACACATATACGAGTGTAGGAAATTACCTTTTAATCTTGAGTTTGTGAAGCCAAACCCACGGGTTTACCAAGAAGCAGTGAGATTGAGAGAAGAATATCTTCTCTCTAGAATTCCAACGGAAGCCTAAACAATCGAATCCACACAGGAACATGAGAGGGAAGCTCCTCAGTAGAATTAAATCCAATATGCCAAGGTTTGATAAAGAGTACCACCTGGTTGAAAAAATAAGGGCCACCCTCAAAAGCCTTATTCTTGTCTGCCAGGTTGGAAAAAATAACCTGAAAATAGTTATTGGCTGCCATAAGAAGCTCCATGTCTCCTTCAGGATTCTAGACATGGCATGCCCAAGACTCTAAAACAGGTATAGAGAGGCAAAGATTGATAAATTTAAATATGAGAGCATGATTGCACCAATATTCAACATCCTCTGAAATTTGCTCAGGTTGAATAACCAGAACTGGACGATCTTAGTATCTCTCCAAACAACCATTCAAGTTTTTCATGCAAAAAGGCTCTTTAAAAGAATAACTATCTGCCCCTAATTGGGAGTGACCAATGTGTTCCTTTCCACATGCATGCATCAAATGTGACGGATCTGCCATATTGAAATCTCCAGAGACCATCTGTGAAGAGGATAATCCTCTATTCTCCATGGATCCAGAGAAAATACCAAAAGAAGAAAAAGAAGAGGCGAGAAAAACCCAACCCCAATACCCCATACACCCCAACAACAAACTAGAGTAGAAGAAACAGAAAAGGGTTGCAAAAAAACCCGACCACCAGCAAGCAAAAATTGACCCCCAGCAAGAAAGAAACCCCCACTAGAATGAAGCAAGAAGAGCATGGGACACAGGCTAGGGCACGTTGGCCCTATCACGACACCCATGCACATGCAGAGTCATCGTTTCCCAAATCACTAAAATTTTTACCAAAGAGAGATGATATTTATTTATTTAATATTTTCTGACATAAGTCTGGATTGTTTGTGGTAAACCCTTGTAAATTTAGAGGAATATTGTAAAGGATATATTTGAGTCTTTTAGATTAGGATATTTTAACTAGCACTTCAAGATTTTAGATGCCCTTAGTTTAATTGTTTGCATTTTTTTTTTTTGGAATATTTGGAATGTTTATAGAATATTTAGAGCTCTATTTTAGTTATAAATATATCTTTGATAAAATATTAATATATATTTTCTATATAGTATATAATTAAATTTAATATTAGATTAAAGATAAATATTATTATTATATTTAAGTGTATATACACAATAATATAATTAAAATTATTATATTAAGATTATATATATGTATATGGTGAAAATGGATAGCAATAAACAACAATATTGAAAGACTAAAATGGATTCAACCACCAAACCCTAGCCTAACAATGAACAAAGATCCACCATAACATATGAAGATAACCTAAGACAATGCAAAATAACTCAAAATCACAAAGATTATACCATCACATGTCCACTAGGGTTTTGATCTCCATTCTTCCTATCTCCATTGATCTTGTTTGATATGCTTACTCTCAGATTTTTGTATGCACAAGAGCTCAATAAAGAACGGAATGTGGTTGCAAGTAGAATTGTAGTGTAGTCAATTGATCAAGTAGTTAGGGTTCTTCCTTAGAATGCTTGATTAGGGTTTGACAATGAAGGAAGCATTTCCTTAAATAGAAGACACAATAAGAAATGGAGGGTTAAGATTGAGAGGTGTAAAAAGAGAGGTCGGCTAGGATTAGAGGGTAGGTAGAGGAAATAATAAAATAATGAAAAAGGTAGGTAGTGTAGGAATTAAGAGATGAATGACATGTGTCATGTGTAGAAAAAGATAATGAATTAATTAAATAAATAAAGATTTATTTAATTAATAGAAGAAGTAGGGCAATTAAATAAATAAAATATTTATTTAATATAGGAAAGGGATAATTTAAATAAATAAATGTATTTATTTAAATGAGAAATAAGGCTAGAAGAGGATAAATGAATTAATTAAATAAATAAAGATTTATTTAATTAATAGAAGAATTAGGCTTAGATAATTAAATAAATAAAATATTTATTTAATTAGACATGACAATTTTGGGTGTCTACATTTTGCCCCTCTTTGAGACAATGCGGCTTGTCGCGTTGTTTCAAAGAAGATAAGATGAACTGATACAGAGTTGCCCCAGGATGGGAATGATATGCCCCCTCGAGAGATTGGATGAAAAAGTCTGGAAAGATTGCAGACAATCTCTCGATAAGAAAGATGGGATAGAATGGACTGATTGGATAAAGTGACAAAGTCACGGGATGAGGAAGACTGACTCGGGAAATGAGGGCGAGGGCTAGGGTAGGCTATAAGATAGACCACGGGCAAAAGACATCCTCATTGTCATTCACACCCTTACGAGATCACAGTGCAGAGCGAGAAAAGAGCAGCAGCAGTCAGCAGCGATGGCATTCGTTCATAGATTCGACCGTGTCCGCCGATTCCAGCGACCAGCCGATGCAGGAGAGCCAGTAAGTACCCGAAAACCTCCTCGTACTTTCACGCATTTCAAGTTTTGTCATAAATGCATGTTTAGGAGCAATAAATGCGCTAGAAATAGGGTAGTTTAAAAGTGCAAAAAAAACGCGCAACCGCGTCTGTTCTGTGATGAACATACGCTGTCGATTGGATAAGCTGCTGAGAAGATACACTCAAGCAGGTCCTCTAGGAAGATTAGGATAGATCAAGGCACTTTGTGATGAACAGGGAGCACCAGGATATGCAGCACTTTGTGATGAACAGGGAGTGCGAATGTGAGTGACACTTTGTGATGAACAGGGAATGTCACACACGTAGTACTTTGTGATGAACAGTGAGCACTACTAGGATAAATAGCAACACTTTGTGATGAACAGTGAGTGTCACTAGGGTAGATAGCCATATGCATTTAGGTAGCGAGTAGCATTTTGTGATAAACAGTGAATGCCATGATAACTGACAAGATTGATTTGCTTGACTGCAGGAGTATTTGCCGATGTTGGAGTCACGGGAGAGATTCCCGTCGACACAGAGGTTGCGACCGGAGTTGTCGATCCAGGACATGATTTCCATTGAGGAGATGGGTCTCACATATATGCTCTATGTGCCCGAGTTTCGGGCAAACATGGGTTTGCTGACTGCACTGGCCGAGAGATGGCACTCAGAGACATGCACGTTTCACCTGCCGATGGGTGAGATGACAGTGACATTGGAGGATGTGTACAGGATACTACATGTCCCTATTGATGGAGAGTTGATTCCCTACGACCGTGACGGTGACAGGGAGGCCTTGAGACTGGTCTTTCAGGATCCTGAGTTGGAGATGCGAGCAGGCCATGTAGCCTGGGACACCATGACTGCCACAGGATTGGCATTGCCGGCAGTTGTTGGGGGAGTCATCAGTGGATATCTGTGTCCAGACAGGGCCACACGAGGATTGGCAGTGGGCTGGGGAGGGGCCTTGGAGACGCTGATGGCAGAGCACACTAGGTATGCATGGGGGCCATGTGTCCTAGCACATTTGTATTATGAGCTGCATCAGTTTGTATACCATGGATCAGTGGGTTTGGGCTGCAGTGTGACTCTCTTGCAGGTGTGGGCCTATGAGCACCTTCCAGTGACGAGGCCGATTCATTTCAGAGGCAGAGGACAGGGACAGAGTTTTGTTCATTTGTATGCCATGATCACATCCCAGCCTCGGATTGGGAGATTGGAGCACTGGAGGAGAGTCATTGATGACATTGATATGGTGATCTGGAGGCCGTACCTGGGGTGCGAGGAGTGGGGGGACGATGCACTGGAGCTGCCCTACACCTTCCGGAGCAGGTACCTGATTGGGCGGACGCCCTATATATTAGAGAGACAGCTGGTGGACCGAGTATGCAGGCAGTATGGCAGGATTCAGAGGATGCCGCGAGGCTCGAGCATGTATGCCCGTACAGTCAGAGATCAGGTGCAGTTTGGTCCACTGCTATCTTATGATCAGGCAGTGATGCAGCTAGCGGAGATGATGCCGATGCCATGGGACATGTGGCCAGAGGTAGATGATGCAGGGATGGACGCAGAGTACTCTGCGTACTGGGCAGAGCATCCATTTCTGAGGTTGACAGATCCGGCAGAGCCAGTGGATGGAGAGGGTGGAGGAGATGATGATGAGGGAGGAGGGGATGCAGGTAGGGGCCGGCGGAGGCGGAGGGGAGTGGTGGGAGAGAGACGGGTAGCACCTCGGAGGGAGGGAGGTCAGGAGAGAGCAGCTCCAGTGGTGAGAGGACGGGGTGGACTGCCCCTACAGGTGCCAGCAGCACAGGGTCCCAGAGAGGGACAGAGACAGGTGCAGCCAGAGGGACAGAGACAGGTACAGCCACAGGTACCTATACAGGCACAGGGACAGGTGCAGGCAGAGGCACAGGGACAGGCACCTGTAGAGGAGGAGCCACAGGCAGGGACGGAGAGCGGAGACTCCGAGGAGGATGAGGTGGTGAGGCTGCGGGAGATCTGCCAGGGCCAGGCAGATGAGATTGAGGATTTGGTTCGAGAGAGGAACCACCTCAGGATCAGGGTCCGAGATACAGAGCGGGAGAGGGATCAGGCCATCCAGAGATATACCGAGGCCGAGACAGCTCTGAGGGCAGGTAGGCGGGCAGCAGAGGATGCAGGGGCAGGCTACGCCTATGTTTTGCGAGCTGGAGAGGAGATCGCCTACTGGAGGGATCTATATTATGCAGTCGTGCCAGCAGAGCAGCGGGCTAGGAGCTTCCAGAGGTCGTCGCGCACAGCGACGGCTACGGGAGGGAGCCGCAGGAGACAGGCATCCAGCGGTGGGGTTATGGGGCCTCCACCACCACCAGAGGGACAGGGGGATCCTGGGGCGGGTCCATCTATAGCTCAGACTCCGTCGAGGCGCGGCGGCTCCGAGGGAGGGAGTTCCTCATAGCTATAGTGGGCTCCCATTGTATCAGTAGATGTATCTTTGTTGTATTGTAGACACCTGCGGGTGATTCTTTTGTAGCCATATGATTCTTTTGACATCATTGTATTATGACACATTTGATTGATTATATATATGAGATGATTCATCTTTCGCGGCAGCTATATGCATGTGTACCTTATGTGATGAGATGTTCTTATGTGATGCATGTTTTATGATATGGATGCTTATATGATGCCATGCAATATACTTTTGTTCTTTTATGTTGTAGATGTGATGCATGATGCAAATGAAAATGTATGTGATGCAAATGAATATAATAATGCAAATGTGAGATGTGCTAACATGTGTTGTATGCAGGATGTGATGCAATTATAATATCTATATGTATGAAATGCTTATATGTGGTGATGCAGGTGCAACTATATGAAATGCAAATGTTTTTGGTGTGTCATTATACTCAGTCATGTGATAGCGGGCTACGCGGACTCGAGAAGGACAATGAAAGTCAATCAAGAAAGGGGGATGGAAGACAGAAGATATGAACGTGAAAGAGCTTCTTGTGCGTTATCATCATTGAGCTTTATTATGGCAGAATAGGTTATGACAATCGAGGCATATGTTCGGCCCAGAAAGTCATTGTACCTGTTTGCATGGAGATAAGACAGTCACAAACAAGGAATGCCCCAGTTCACACTAGACTCACAGTGTCCTCATATCCTTGGACAAGTCATAGCATTACTAAAAGACAATCCACAGACAGCAAATGCAAATAAGTGACGATACCCCATCCTCGCCTTTCTAGTCAAAGACATCCTGGAGATAGAATCTCTAGTCAAAGACATCCCGGAAAAGCTAAAAGACATGTCACCAAAAAGATAAAACCAAAAGAAAACCAAGACTCGACACCCACATCCACTTGTAGTCCTCAAGTTTGTGTCTCTTGTCACTTGTTTAAGTCAAATTTTGATTGTGGTCACAATGTTCACTTTCACAAAAAGGATAGATAGCACTGAACCATATGTTGTCTGAGTCTGTTAAAAGATTTGATTTTGTTGAAGCCCATTGTTGCTGCTGTGTTTCCTTGGAAACTGACTAAATCCATGAAACTGATACCTTATTGTGGAGAAGATGGAACTTTATTGCGGATCTGCGATGCAAAATGTTGCTTTATTGCGAATTGTGCGCGGATAGACTGAAGAGAGCTGAAAGAAACTGTACTCCTCGAAACATGTGATGTTCTCAGTTCCACACCCATTACTAGACGTAGGAATTGGCCGTAGTCACAGATAGGATCTGATTTATTATGGATGGAAAGAGAGTGAAAAGGGAGGGTTTATTATGAATGGCTAACCAATCTTGGGTAGATCAATAACAAGCCATGATGGGAATGGGTAAGTTTATTGTGAGTGAATTGGTCGTGAGTGTGTGCGAAGTGAAAGAATGAAAGGGAATCCTGAAGGAGGGAGGAGCAAAGTCCCTACGCATGGTGCTGGTGACCCAGTTTTCACCATGGTACTTGCCCAGGGCGCCACCGAAGTGGTTTTCACCGTTGGACGAAATTATTTCTCTTTACTTTGTTGGATTTTGCAATTTTTTTGTTGTCACAAGGCGCCTGTTTGCCAGGTTTTCACCAAGTAACGGTTTTTTTGTTTTTATAATTTTTTTTGTATTTTTG
Organism: Cryptomeria japonica; assembly: GCF_030272615.1. Classification (NCBI taxonomy): domain Eukaryota; kingdom Viridiplantae; phylum Streptophyta; class Pinopsida; order Cupressales; family Cupressaceae; genus Cryptomeria; species Cryptomeria japonica. The sequence goes on along the minus strand of NC_081411.1, from coordinate 217,742,473 downwards.
AATTTTTTATTTTTTTGTTTTTTTTTTGCATTAGGATACTCAAAAAGAGCTTATGTGTAGAACCTGCGAAGGTGCATGCTGTTGATAGGATCCTCCAAAGATTCACCTTCTGTAGTAGAGAGCTGATATGCCCCAGATCCATATACTGCTGTGATGATGTAAGGACCAAGCCAGTTGGGTTCAAATTTGCCCTTCTTTTCTCTATCTTGCTGATTCTTGGGGTTCTCTCTGAGGACTAAGTCACCTACCTCAAATGTGCGAGGCTTGACCTTGTGATTGTAACTGCGACTCATTTGTTGTTGGTAAGCCTTGAGATGATTAAAAGCAGTGTGTCGTCGTTCCTCCAGCAGTTCTAGTTCTTGTAGGCGAGAGACCCTGTAGTCTTCATCGTTGATTATGTTTCTCAAGGAGACCCGTAAAGAAGGTAACTCGACCTCAATAGGCAAGATGGCTTCAGCACCGTAGACAAGTGAGTAAGGTGTAGCTCCTGTAGGTGTGCGGACACTGGTACGATAGGCCCAAAGTGCGGGATTGAGTTGGACATGCCAGTTACGGCCAGCGTCGTCGACTGTCTTTTTAAGTATTTTGAGAATTGTTTTGTTAGACGCCTCAGCTTGGCCATTACCTTGGGGGTAATATGGTGTGGAGAAACGATGAGAGATATGGAATCGCTCACAGAGTTCATGAACATCCTGGTTCTTGAAAGGACGCCCGTTGTCAGTGATAATGGAAGTAGGAATCCCGTATCGGCAAATGATGTAGTTCAGGATGAAAGTAGCGATTTGTTTCCCAGTAACTTGCGTGAGAGGCACGGCTTCAATCCACTTTGTGAAATACTCTGTGGCTGTGATAATGAATTTATGTCCGTTGGAAGAAGGAGGGTGAATCTTGCCTATGAGATCGAGTCCCCACTGACAAAAGGGCCAAGGAGATGCAAGTGGCTGTAGTTCTTGTGCTGGTGCGTGTATGAGGTCTCCATGAATTTGACACTGCTTACACTTCTTGACAAACTGATATGCATCTTTTTCCATAGTAGGCCAGTAGTATCCAGTCCTGATGAGTTTCTTGGCCAAGGTAGGACCACTAGTATGCGAACCACATATCCCTTCGTGTACTTCTCGTAACGCAATCTGAGCTTCGTCACTCTCTAAACATCTAAGGAGGGTGCCATCTAGACCTCGTCGGTATAGGATATCAGCTAAGATAACGTATCGGGAGGATTGGCGAATGAAAGTGCGGCGTTGGTTGTTCGATAGATCGGGAGGTAAGATATTGTCGCGAAGGTATGTGAATATGGAACCATATAACTGGGATTCAGGACCAACAACACATATCATTTCCGTAGGAGTGATCTCATATGATGGAATCAGCAAGTTGTCAACCAGGAACTCATAACGAGTCTCATTTTGCGGTAAATCAATGAGCGAAGCAATTGTAGCCATGGCATCAGCAGCACGATTCTGTTCTCTTGGTATCTGCTCAAACTCTATCTTTGCAAAGTGCTGTTTCAGATCATCTACCAGTTGTTTGTAAGGCATTAGATTTTCATCCTTTGTTTGATAATCATCAGTTGCTTGACGGATGACAAGTTGAGAATCGCCAAAAACACGAAGTTCCTGGATCTTCCACTGAACTGCAATTCTTAGCCCCGTTGTTAATGCCTCGTATTCCGCTATATTGTTGGTGCAAGGAAATGATAAGCGGTATGAATTTGGTATAGAATCGCCTTGGGGAGTTATAAAGAGTATACCCACTCCTGCCCCATGCTGTGTGTATGAGCCATCAAAGTATAGTTGCCATGGCTTTGCAGGTGATATTATTAGAATGGACTCATCTGGAAATTCTGACTGTAGAGGAACATCATCTATCATGGGAGCATCTGCCAATTGATCTGCGATGGCTTGTCCTTTGATTGCTTTTCTGTCCACGTATTCAATGTCGAATTCACTCAAAATCATTACCCACTTGGCCAGTCGCCCAGTAAGTGTAGCTTTGTTGAGCAGATATTTTAGTGGATCAATTCTGGCAATCAACTTGGTCTTGTGAGTGAGCATATAATGTCGTAATTTTTGTGAAGCGAAGACCACAGCGAGACATGCACGCTCAATTGGTGTGTAGTTGAGCTCATATCCTACCAATGTGCGACTGATATAGTAGACTGCTTTTTCCTTGCCGTCAGGTATTTGCTGTGCTAGTAGTGCCCCCAGTGCTGTTGGAGTAGCTGATATGTAAAGTAGCAATGGTTGATTCGGGATTGGTGGCATCAAAACTGGCGGGTTCAAAAGATAGTCTTTAAGTGCCTGAAAAGCCTGTTGACAGTTCTCGTCCCATTTGAACTTAATGTTTTTGTGTAGCAGGTGCTGGAAAGGATTACACTTATCTGCAAGTTGTGCTATGAATCTTCGTATGGACTGGAGTCTCCCTTGTAAAGACCGAAGTTGACTGATATTCTTGGGTGGCGGCATGTCCAAGATAGCCTTGACTTTTGCTGGATCCGCTTCTATTCCTCTTTTAGACACAATGAATCCTAGGAGCTTCCCGGAGGTTACTCCAAAGACACATTTCTTTGGGTTTAATCTTACCTTGTATTTTTCCAGCCTATCAAAAGCAACTGAAAGTATGTCCAAGTGTGTATTTCTGTCTATTGATTTAACCAAAAGGTCGTCGACATAATCTTCCACCTTTACATGCATGAGATCATGGAAGATAGTAGTCATGGCTCGTTGATACGTGGCACCTGCATTTTTCAGCCCAAAGGGCATGACATTCCAGCAGAAGGTTCCCCATGGACAAGTGAATGATGTTTTATGTTGATCTTCAGGTGCAATCCTGATCTGATTATATCCAGAGAATCCGTCCATTAAAGATAACATCTCATGGCCTGCTGTGAGATCAACAATTAAATCAATGTTTGGTAATGGGAAATCGTCCTTCGGACAAGCCCTGTTGATATCCCTGAAGTCTGTACATATTCGGATGCTGCGATCTGGTTTGCTGATAGGTACTAAATTGGAGATCCATTCAGGATAATCAATTGGGCGTATGAATCCGACATCTAGTAATTTCTCCAGCTCTGCCTTGACTAATAATGCCACTTGTGGATGCATTTTCCTCAATTTCTGCTTTACTGGTTTTGCCCCCGGTTTGACTGTTAAATGATGCATTACTAAGTCGGGGTCTAGTCCAGGCATATCAGCATAAGACCATGCGAAGTTGACTTGTCGTTCCTTAAAGAAGCTTATGAACCTTGCTTTCTCGGCCTCTGTCAATGATTGAGCCAAAAATATGTTGTGTGGAACCTCTGCTGTACCAATGTTTGTCTTTATAGTCTCCTCTACCAACATGGATGATTTTTCCTTGTATGATGCTGGGAGAATGTCAAGCCTTCCATCTTCGGGCGCCTCAGAGAGGTTTTCACCCTCAGATACGTCCTTTCTTTTTACTTTTTTAGAGTCAGATAGTGCCACAGTGTGGTTTTCGCCATAAGACCCTTGTTTTGTTTTTATTTTCACATTTTTGCGACTAGAAGGCCCGACACCCTCACCAAAGTATGCCATGTTATTAAGCTCTATGGCGTATCCTGCTTTATGGTCTCCAAGAGGAAGATCATCGCGAATGCTAAGATAATCAACAATAGCTTCGTCATTTTGAAATGTATCAAACTGTGGTGGTCCATCCTGATCCCAGTCAATGAGTTGGGGGTGAACGAGGGGAAGGTCTTTAGTGTTTTTAGAATCCGCAAGGCTAATAGTGAAGATGTGGTTATATTCAGGTATGTCAAGGTAGTCATCGAGGTCGTCAATGGCACTCTCTTCATCAGTTTCGATTGTGAGTGAGTCCAAATTATCATTACTAGTAGCACCCTCAGGGACAGGTGTCCTCATCCTATGTGATCCTGACCTAGGGCCTTGAAACGAAGCTTGTGCGGGATCCCTATGGGTCGGTTCTTGACCAACTCTGAATTTCTTGTAAAACTCCTCCTCCTCTGTAGGTTCATCTGGCTCTCTAAATGTCTCATTAAGTTCATAATCGCTGGAGGATTTGTCTGAACCCCATTCCCACTCATTGGAGTCTGTGGAATAATTATCCTCTTGTTGAACTTCAGCCACTTTGACTCGCCATATCTATTTTGTTCTCTTGTTGTGAACCTTGGGATTTAGAAAACCAAGCCCCTTAGAGCGTTCTCTTCTTGTAGTTAGCTCAGGTTGTAGAGGCTCCATGACACCTTCTTTGCGTAGTCCGAGAGGACTCTTTCCATCATACCCAAATCTTTGTAGAATTTTGAAACCTTTGCCATAGTTCTCACAGGGTATTATAATTTGATCATGTGTATCATCTTCAGCGTCCTTATATAGCATTTTATATAAACTTTCTTCCTCTAGTTCGCCCCATTTTTGAAAGACGGTAGGATCCCATTTGAGGAGCATGATGGAGATTTGCTTATTTGGATGTGGTCTCCCATATTCCTTGGGGGAGTTCATGACTTGTCGTAAGAACATTGTTTGATTCAGAGTGTATTCTCCCATGCCTTTGTCTTGAAACTTGGCTCTAAGTTCACCTTGTTTGGATGTCGAGGGCTTTAATGACTCAGGATCAATATATGCTGAAGAAGGAGTAGCCTCACGATTGCTGGGAATGATAATCTCAGTATGTGATCTCAAGTTATTGCAATATATGAATGGATTTGGATCACCATTGACCGTTACCTCGACTCCATTATGAGGAAATTTTATGCACTGATGGTATGTTGATGGGACCGCTCTCATTTCATGAATCCATGGACGTCCTAGCAATATGTTATACGTGAGGTCTAGATCCAGGACTTGACAAATCACGTCCTTTGTTACTGGCCCTATTCTGAGTGGTAAGATGACCGTGCCCTTGGACGAGCGCTCTTCATCATCATAAGCCTTAATAGTGATTTGGTTTGTAGCATTCACAGCTTTGTCAGAATATCCCAATTGTCTGATGGTGCTTAATGTACAAATATTAAGACCTGCTCCTCCATCTATCAGGACTCGTTTTATTCGGTGTTTATGTATGAAGGCTTCAATATGTAGAGGTGCATTGTGAGGCTGACTTATGGAGGCGTCATCGGCTTCTGTGAATGTGAGGGAGTGTGAAACGGATAGGTATCCCACCATGGCTTGAAACTGGTCCACGTTTAGATCAGTAGGGACAGCAGTATCTCTCAAGGTTTTGTCAAGGACAGCTTTATGTGCAGGAGATATACGTAAGAGCTCAAGAATAGAGATGAGTGCGGGTGTTTTCCCTAATTGCTCTACAAGATCGTACTCAGGCTTAGTTGACGGAAGATTGGTATTCTTAGAAGAGGTTCCTGGCAATGTGATCTTACCTCGACGGGTTGTAACATGACATTCAGAGGTAGCTTCGGATGAAGATCCCACACCTTTTAGGACAATTTTAGGTCGCTGAGGAGGATTCTCAGGATTTTTATTTTTGATAGTAATGGTAGAAATATGATTGTCCATTGAGATGTGATTAATAGTGGAATCATAATTGTAAGATGTTCTGGTGTAATTGGCTTGATCATCTGTGACTTTGCCTTTTCCCTTGTCATGTTTTGGGAATGGTTCCTTAAACACCTCATGCTCTTGGTTAGAGGAATGTCCCTCAATCTCAATATCTCCTCTGTCAATGAGATCTTGTACAATGTTTTTCAATCGATGGCAATTACTTGTCTTGTGACCCTTGCTCTTATGAAATTCACAATATTCATCATCATTCCACCAATTCGGTTTTACCTTTGGTTCATATGGAGGAAAATCTGGGACCGTGATCACTTTGTTTGCTACAAGCTTTTTGAATACTGATTCAAGTGGTTCTCCCAATGGAGTGTACTTCCTTCGTGGTCTAGCAGCCGTTTGATTGTTCACTTGATTGTTGGTAGAATTTGATCCAGAAAAGATGAACTTTGGTCTCACTGTGTTAGCATCAACAACACCATCATTAATTGTGTTCTTGTTCTTGTTCCAAAACTTTGGTTTGTCCTTTCCCTTAAAGTCCTCTTTGTTTTCTTTGAATAGTTTGATAACTCCTTGTTCAATCAAGACCTTTTCTGTTGCTAGGCCCTTTTCAATGACATCCTTAAATGTAGACAAACAAGCTTTTCTGAGATCATAACCAATAGCCTTGTTAACATTTTGTGTGAACATTTCCACCATTTGTTTTTGCGGGATTTCACAAGAGCATCTGCTAGCTAAGTTTCTCCATCTTTGCAAAAATGACGCAAAAGATTCTCCTTCTTTTTGTTTCGTATTGCACAAGGTAGTAACTGAGACATCTGTTTCAATGTTGTAAGAGAAATGTTGAATGAATGCCTCTGCCAAGTCGCCCCATGACTTAATACCGGGAGGTAATTGAGAAAACCATTCCATCGCTTGATCTCCTAAGCTCTGTGGGAACAACCTCATTAAGTATGTTTCTTCTGCTGCTACCTCAATGCAAGCTGTGAAGAATTGTCTTATGTGTGCCTTGGGATCTCCTCTCCCTCTATATTTGTCAAATTTTGGTGTTGCAAAGTGCGGAGGAAACGGAGGCATTGGAATGCTCTTATCAAAGGGATAAGGGCATATATCTCTCATAGTATATGTGGGTTTTGATATGCCCATGTCTTCCACTTTCTTTTGTAGATCTCTAATTTGTTGCTCCAAATTATTTTTGGGAGGAGATGGATTTCTTGTAGCATATCCCATGTTTGAAACACCCATTTGAGGAGGAGCTTGTTGCATGTATGGATGATACTGATCGTAGACATGTCCATATGGAGGTCGATATTGTTGCGACATGTATGGAGCACTTGGCATAATTTCTTGTTGAGGAACCCCATATCTGTTTTGTGTATATAAACCATATTCAATGGGCCTTTCATTTTCCATTGTGTTGCCCCCAATTTTGGCATGAGGTCTCCTTGTGGCAAAATTTTGAGTAAGTCCTTGAGTATCCATTGGTCTTGGTTGACCCATATCTTGAGCATGTGTTTGAACATAAGGCCTCCATGATTGTCTTTGAGTGTAAGTATCATGCATTTGAGCTTGTGTATGTGGGATTGCTGGTTTCTGAAGCAAAACTGATGGTGACTCCGGCATCATATTATTGGGTCCTCCACTATTTGGTTGAGTTTGTTGTGAAGGTCTACTTTCCATAAGTTGAGATAAGTCAAAATCATGTGGTATCTTAGCTCCACTTTGTGCCATCATGTTTAGAAAGTATTGACGATCTCTCCTCATTATCTCTTCAACCAATCTATTGAATTGAGGATCCATTATAGATTCTTGTATGTCTGCTGATAGTATTGAAGAATTGTCCACATTATCATTGTGTGTAGCGTTGTGTATAGCGTTTGCGCTTTCCATATTTGGATTGTGTCTATAAACATTCATGTCTGGTAATGTAGTGTGCTCAGGATTGTAGAAGACATCATTGTCATACTCATAAGAACTCATGTTTACGGGCCCTTGAGCTTCTTTAGCTTTTCTCCTAGATTTTTGAAGACGGGTTTCAACCATGAACTAGGTGTTAGACCAATATGTGAGAGACTTAGACGAAAATGACAAGAGTATGTAAGACCAAGAGTTGTATGGAGTGTAAATGAATCTGAAGTTTACTTGCAATGTCCAAAGTGTAAGACCAAGTATGTATGTTGTAGAGTAGGTGTGACTTCCAAAGAGAGGATAGTTTCTCTTGATGAGGTAAGCTGACCTTGACTCTAAGTAAGACCAAATGAGACCCAAAGGTAAGAAACCTTGATGAGGGACCACTTAGCAAAGTGTTGTAGTATGTAGTGTGTTGACAAAGTATAGTGAGGACAAGCAAGTGACCTTTTGACTCAAGTTTAGACAAGTATGACTGTAAAATGAGGTATGAAGCAATGATGGACTGTGTAAGACCTTAGAACAGGCTGAATGCTAGATGAAACCTGAAGAGATAAGCTAGCAAGCTCAAGTGTGCCGAAACTGATTTCTTTGTTTGCTTGACTGTTAAACTTTTTTTCAAATCCTGACACAGACGCCTCTGTATACTTCACAGACGCGGTTTGAAGACACAGACGCTATTCTGTTTGACACAAACGTGATTTTGAGATCTCCTGTTGATGTTTGCTAAGACTGACAGATTTTTTGCAATTGTGGACACAGACGCGCCTGTATACTTCACAGACGCTATTTCCAGACACAGACGTGTCTCTGTTCGACACAGACGCTGTTAAAAACACAGACGCTATTCTGTACTTCACAGACGCGTTTAGCAGACACAGACGCGGTTTTAACAGACACAGACGCGTTTCTGTAACCTTAGTGCAATCTTTCCTATCTGTGAATTTGTTTTGCTGTGACCAAATCTGATTTTTCGACTGTTTTTCGTGACAAGAGGACACAGTGTTGATGACCCAATGTTTGCAGACTGTTTAGACTCCAAAAAGTATGTTTGATGTAAAAAGTTTTTGTATACACTTGAAGACACAAAAGACACAATGTTTTGCTGTTTTGTCTTGATTGTTTGAGTGTTTATCATAAGTCAAGCACAATTCTTATGGCTGGCCAGGACAATAATTGTTGATCCCACATGGGGTTTTACCCCCGAGGCTACGCTATTCAGAGCGGATACTTAGATGCTTGACCTCACTGGCTCCACCCTCGGCACTCACTTCTCGGGTCAGCCAAGCATCAGTCCCCATGAAAACTCCCCATGGCGAACTTTGTATCTCTACTAAGAACCGTATGTGTGTGGGCCGCTACCAGAGGTCCGACCTCCTGCCTCAACAACTAGAAGGATTTGGGCATCTAAAACAATGAGGTACTAGTAAGGGCATCCGCTCGTGTGGCCATACATGCGGCACTTTCAGCTCTGTAAATACAGAAGGCTCCCAGCCGGTAGGGGTTATGCCCTACAAATGATCAAATAAATTTGATCAAACGGGTTTATGGGGAGACATAGTGTCGGTATGAACTAATCAGCACACGTTATTCATAGTTTTCACCATGAATACATTTGATTATAGTGGTTTGGATGAGGTGGGTTTTCCTCGCTACCACTTGGGTCGTTCTCTTCTCACTAGTAGTCCTAATGACCACACGGGAAGACAGGCCCTCTAAAGAATAAACAAAAAGAGCCTATTGCTCAAGACACAAAAGACAATGGTTCAATTTTAGTGCACCAATTGAAGTGTTTGCTAAGCTATGAAGACAAGGCACACAAATAAAATTACAAAACCCTAGCTAAGGCCCTGCAACAAAATTGTTAGTAGTTTGGGTTGTTTCAAATGATAACCCCTTCCTGCAAGCACACAAGTTAGGTAAATTTTAAGAAAACCCAAAAAGACTTTGTGAAAAGGGGCCTTCAACAAAAAACGTATTTGCCTCCAAAGCAAGCTGCACAAACCAGGTTAGCTAGATCTGCAAAGGTTAGCCAAAAATAAGCCAGATCTGAAACCCTAAGTACAAAATCCGAAAACCCGAATCGAAAAACTTGAAAAAAATTTTGCAAAACAGAATGCACAGACGCTGTTATACCAGACACAGACGCGTCTTTCCGACACAGACGCGGTTATGTGATTCGCAGACGTGATTTCAGAACACAGACGCCTTTTTATTCTACAGACGCGATCAGATGGTTCACAGACGCGATTCGGGATCACAGACGCGACATTCGGAAACCTGCAAAAATAGAAAATGACAGAAACATAGACGCGATAAAAGATATCACAGACGCCTCTGAAATACAAAAACGCGATCCGAACACTCGCAGACGCGGAAAAAACCTAAAATGTCGTCGAAATCGTCCGATCTGCAACTTCAAAAATGCAAAATCTGCAACAAAATGTTAAATGCAAAGGGACAAGAGTCCCACCGGGCGTGCCAAAATGTATATGGTGAAAATGGATAGCAATAAACAACAATATTGAAAGACTAAAATGGATTCAACCACCAAACCCTAGCCTAACAATGAACAAAGATCCACCATAACATATGAAGATAACCTAAGACAATGCAAAATAACTCAAAATCACAAAGATTATACCATCACATGTCCACTAGGGTTTTGATCTCCATTCTTCCTATCTCCATTGATCTTGTTTGATATGCTTGCTCTCAGATTTTTGTATGCACAAGAGCTCAATAAAGAACGGAATGTGGTTGCAAGTAGAATTGTAGTGTAGTCAATTGATCAAGTAGTTAGGGTTCTTCCTTAGAATGCTTGATTAGGGTTTGACAATGAAGGAAGCATCTCCTTAAATAGAAGACACAATAAGAAATGGAGGGTTAAGATTGAGAGGTGTAAAAAGAGAGGTCGGCTAGGATTAGAGGGTAGGTAGAGGAAATAATAAAATAATGAAAAAGGTAGGTAGTGTAGGAATTAAGAGATGAATGACATGTGTCATGTGTAGAAAAAGATAATGAATTAATTAAATAAATAAAGATTTATTTAATTAATAGAAGAAGTAGGGCAATTAAATAAATAAAATATTTATTTAATATAGGAAAGGGATAATTTAAATAAATAAATGTATTTATTTAAATGAGAAATAAGGCTAGAAGAGGATAAATGAATTAATTAAATAAATAAAGATTTATTTAATTAATAGAAGAATTAGGCTTAGATAATTAAATAAATAAAATATTTATTTAATTAGACATGACAATTTTGGGTGTCTACAATATATATAAAATAAAATAATCAATGAATAATAAAATTATATATAATAATATATTAGTAAGGTTAAATATATTAAATTATTAAAATATAAAAAAATGAGATTAAGGTTTTGAATAAATAATTTAATATCATGCATATTATTAACAAATATTATTAACATATTTAATTATAACATAAATGAGATACAATATTATATATCCTTGTCATATAATATATAAAGATTTAATATAGATTTAATATTATTTAAAGATTAATATATTAATTATAAATAATTTATTAATAATAACATTACTCAAAATATATAATAATAAATCTATTAAAAATAATTATATGAAATTTTTCAATTAAATAATTATTAATTAAAATTAAGATTATTATTATTAATTTTAGGGTTATAATTTATATAAATGATTATGACTTAATTTATAATTCTTAATTATATTATAACTTTAATCTTAATTCTTATTTATTATTATAATTTTAAAATCATTATGATAATGATTAGGATTAAGATTAGTTTTTTAACTATGTTACAATTATGGGCATTCTCTATTATATTATTATTCAACCTACTTTTAAACAAAAAAAATCATTATTATTGCAATACTAAAAAGGCAAGTACTATGTGGCACTTGTTTCTCTATGAATTTATATCTATTTGAACATATTGAAACAATTTTTTCTAATAATTTAAAAATATATATTATTTTTGAATAAAAAATTAGCATACTTGTATACAACATTGGATAGTTTACTTCAATCAATTGTAAAACATTCATCTTATAATCATTTTAAAGAAACTAAAATATAAATGATATGATAGTGCTTTCAACTTATTGAATATATAAATAATAATTTAATTAAACCAATCTAAAAAAAATCTCTTTGACATTAAATATAATCTAATCAAATAAATTATTTATTTATTTTCTACTTTTTTCTATAATCACTAATAAAATAAGCTTTATATTTATGTACTGATATTATAAATCCACAAAAACTTTTATCCACAGCTCACATTGAGTCCACGTTATTAGTACTTGCGTTAGCCAATACTATTGTAATGAGTTTTTTGTTTTCCCAGTTAACTAGTTATTAACAAAATTAATTTGAACCAATCACAAACAAATTTTAACTTTTAATTTTTTCAATCTTTTTATTTACCAAAGTCTAATTGTACAATTTTTAACAATATAAATTACGAAAATTATTTTTTTCTACACTTATTGGCTAAATACAATTTAGCTATGAGAAGCAGATTTTTAGGAAATCCAAAATAATCAGCCATAGGCTTTTGCTATCCATGTGATTTTTAGGAAATCCAAAATAACCAGCCATAGGCTTTTGCTATCCATGTGATTTTTTCTTGTATACGAATACATATAGCAAGAATATTTCTTTCTTAAATAAAAAATAATTTATGTGTTTATTATGAATTTAGTTACATCAAATAATTAGCTTAATGTAAAATTTAATTTGTAATTATGTAAATTAATTATAATTCATATTAATAAAATAATATTGATTTTTATAATATAGTATAAACATTACAATGAAAATATACACTTTCCTTAAAGGTAATACTTAATTCAATTCAAAAAATTATATTAAATACTTATAAGCAATTTTGTCTTCGGGACTTTTGAAAAGCATACTAATTATTTTGCATGTATGCTTTTTATTTATGATAACTTGACAAATACAAATTAACTCTAATTCTAAATTTAATTTAAATGATTTGGAAATTATTTTACAACAAAAAATGATTATAAAATTTATAAAATTATTCTATTACAACATTACCATCTTTTATGAATTGAATTACAATCCTCTAATGTACATATTAAATAATATTTACCAATATCAAATAATATGTAGTATCTTTTAATTGTACTTAGGGTTAAGATTAAGGATAGCTTAAGATTTGGGTTAACAATTGGTTAAAATTAAGGTTTCCATTCTAAGATAGAGCTTAGAATAGGGTTAAGGCTATGGTTAGTATTACGATTAGGGTATAATATTTTTTAGTTTAAAATTATTGTACAAATTTCTAAACATTATTTTCTTAAAAACAAATATGCAACTATTTTAAAGTTTGAAATTATATAATATTTAATATATTCATCTTTACAATATGTGAATTATCTCACTACTTTATTTTTTATGAATCATAATTTAGATTATTATCTTATATCTTTAGAGTTCAATTAGTATAGAAGTTGGTGCTTCTAAGATTTAAGTTACAGTTAGAGATAGTGTTAGGTGTTAAGATGTAATTAATGTTATGGTTCTCTCAGCAATCTTAATTATGATCATAATCTTGATCCTAACGATTATCCTATCTCCAACCCTCAAACTCAATTCTAACTTTAAGCCCTATGCTAACCTTGATTCAATTTCTAACCATAACCTTGAACTTAATCTTAACCAATCCCTAACTTTAACCCTAATTTAAATTTGAACTCTAACCCTAATCCTATACCTAACCTTAACACTAACCCTAACTCTAACAAAAAAGAAATATCAATGATGAAGAATCTTAGGGGACTTATGAGTAGGATCTCAATTTCTAACCTTGACCTTGAACTTAATCCTAACCAATTCCTAACTTTAACCCTAATTTTAACTTTAACTCTAACCCTAACCCTATACCTAACCTTAACACTAACCCTAACTCTAACAAAGAAGATATATCAATAATGAAGGATCTTAGGAGACATATGAGTATGATATCAACTATTGATATATTCTTATTATGACATACTATGAATTATTATTACCCTTTTTTTTTTGTACCATTCAATATATTATTTAGTGTATATATTACTATCGACTTAATCATTGCACCTCTTTTTCGTGCAAGTGCTAGTAATTAGTAGCCAGAAATATAGAGTCTTTATTGGTCTCACTCCCACACTTTTTAACCCAGTTAATAAATGAATAGTCAGGACCACTGTTTCTAAAAAATTAAACTTTCTTTATTTTTGTGATGCATTTTATATTGCTATATGTATTATAGATATTTTATAGAGGAAAATAAATATAAAATTTTATAATGTTATATTATTATAACATAAATAGATCTATAATCAAATCAAATAATAAAAGTATCAAATTGTATAAAATTTTAGGGATATATTTATAATAATAATTACATAAGTAAAAAAAATGTTATGTTATAATAAAATAAATTGATTTGTTATTTTTAGTTACAGTTTTCTTTTACTGAATTAATATGTTTAAAACTAATTATACTTTTATACATATTTAAATTACAATGAATTTAAAAAATAATTACTATTTTTATTTAATTAATTGACTTTTTAAAGTAGATTTAAATCTAAAACTATTTCAATTATTTAACTTTATTTTGTGAAACTAAAAATTTATTAGGATTTCTTTAATTTATATTATTTTTTCTAGTAAAATTTTAATTATTATGAAATAATTATGTTTAATTTTTTTATCTTAATTATTATAATTTTTAAAATATGATGATTATTAAAATTAAATCATAATTATTATTAACACTATACTAAAAACAAGGCAAGTACTAGCCACTATGTGGCACTTGTTTTATTTATCCCCACCCCATACGAGGCAATGCATTTAAACTACAGTCCATATAATTTTATCCTAATAATTATGAACTTATCACACCCCATATGAGGAAATGCATTTACCGTTAGTATCATTTTGGGCTTACTAATTACAAATAGATTATTTCCAATAAAATCATTTTACTATTTAGATATCCTATCCTCTTTGTAGAGATGCTTAATGTTTCTGGGTAGATAATTAAAATCATAGTTTTGGTTTGTATTAACATATTTATTCTGGTTAGAAAATTCAATTTTATTCTAAATCTTTCTAAATTTTATGAGATATAAGTGATATTTAAAAAATCCACACCAATGATTATATTTTATGTTGTTTCTGTTGTCAATTTTTTAATTTAAATGTTGTAATTCTATGCTTAAGTTTATATTACTTGTTATGTCTTTCTAGAAATGAGCATACACATGAAAAAATGAATTCTTATGGTTCTTCTCATATTATACAAATAATAATTTACTATTTATATTTATTTTAATTAATATTTTCTTAAAATTTCCATACACTACACACATGATCATGTGGTTCACACTTTGCACATTTTGATTCAAGATAATTCAACTGTAAGTAGAGGTATATTACATTCCAAAAATTCAACATATTTATGGAAATGTTATAACATCATTCATCTTGAAAAGGGAAATATATATACCAAATATTGGATGAATCAACATGACAAATTCAATTATGATAAAAATATCAAAATATCAAAATAGGTCACTAAAAAAAAGAAAGTGTAATGTGATGTTTGACATTTAGTATCAAAGTAAGTATAGATATACCTTAATTGCTTATTTTTTTCATAATCATCTATTACACTTTTAGTTCTTCATTGTGCTTTAAAAAGTGATGTTTTTCATTGTTGGGAAATCCACACTTCACATAGATAACAATTGTGTGTTTTCTTTAATTATCAAGAGTTCCCAATTATTCCTTGTGAGTTACATGTAAAAAGTGTGTAATCTTGATCATTTAAAGAAACTCCCTATGACAACCATCACTTATACCAAAAAATTTCATTCTCCTTTATGGGCTCCCCTATATATTTACACAACATTTATGTGATTCTAAAAGAAACTAAAGGTCTTTGAGTTTCTTGAAGGCAACACAATTATACAAATGATCTATGCATTTTAAAGCATACTCTTCTAGGTATAGATTTTCTACATTATTAGATTAGTTTTTCTTATCAACTAGCTTAGAATTGTTCATTTTTTGACATTATCATTTTTTTAAAGCAAATATATTAAATGAATAAATAATATAATATAATCAACTAATTTAAAATATATTTAATTAAATTAATTTAAAGCATTAGAAGCCAAGGGTAACAAAGTGATGGTGTGTGGGCACTAGATGATGAAAGAGCAAAAAAATATTAATAGATGAATGGATAAATCAGTGATGCAAGTGAAAAGGTTTTAAGAGATAATGAAAAAATGTGTTAAGGGATGAATCCATGAAGTAGGTTATAATGATTGATGAATTAGATGATAAGGTCCTAGAAAATGAATAGATAGGATTAGGTGATTAGTAGATGAAATATATGATTAGGTGAAGGTGATTTTATTTAGGTAAATATAATTTATTTATCTTGAAAAATATGAACATTAGAATAAAAGATAAAATCATATAATCAATCATAGTATCACAAATTCATTTTTAGAATATTTTTGTTATTAAAAATCTCATCATGCCATTTAATTACAATATGACTATTATTTAAGGTCAACTCTGCACTCAAACCTTGCATATTCTTCTAGATGCATTGTGGAAAACACATAGCAACTATTATTTTCAATTTTCTCAATATATAAATAATAAATTATATAATCTGATCCACAATAAAATACAAAAGTCTCATTGACAAAAAAAAATATAACATAAAACTTGTTGTAGAGGACATTGAAACAAGAAATTGAACAAAACTTACAAAGATTACATGAAACATGTGGAAAATAAAAGAATGTACAAAATATTGGAAACTAAATTATGATTGCACAATATTAACAAAAATAATAATCATAATATTAAGTTGTTGCAAAGATAAATAACTATAAGATTTTATTATAGTCATTATAATATAATTTTTTAAAGTTTTTTGGGATAACATAACTATGAGGAATAATGAATAAACTAAACATGTGTCTCAATTGTGTTTTAGTTATGTTGCAAGATCCACTATTATAAGAGTTAGTTTAGGAATCATTTGAATCAATTGTGAAAGTTGTTAATCTACAACAACAATTATTCCTCAGAAAAATGAAATATTCCTTAGATCCCTTCTAATGAGGTGGCGACTTGTTCTGCCCGGTTGCTAATGACACACGTGTTGCTGTGTTGGCACTACACTAGGGCTTGCATTGCCATGATGGAGTATGAATGGTTTTGAAATGTGTTAGTTGTCATCAGTTGTTGTCTTTGGCTTTCCCTAAATTATTTGAATATCCCTAGGAGGGCTTTCCTATGGCCACCATGTCCCTACCTGCCTATGCCTCGACTGTTTCTTTATTGGCGACCTCCCCTAGTTTAACTCTCCTTGCCTCCCGCAATGTTTCTCACTCCTTGGCCAAGGGCAAGAGTAAAACCCCCGCTAAATGAAAATGCATTGTCTTTGATGAGAATTCTTCCTCTGAAGCTGCTGACAATGATAACTCCTCCTTCGACTCAGAAGTTAAGAGGAGATCCTCTAGAATTATTTCCAAAGGCCACAGAAAGAAGACCCCAGTTATTGAAAATCTAGACTCTAAGGAGGAACCCATTGGGGACAGTAAGGAGGAGGGCCCTAAAAATATGGGGGGCCTTGATGGGGATGCTTACTATGGTAATATGTCTACAGACCCCATTGTCCCAACCACTATTGGTGCTGTTGACATAACTACTCCTGAAAGGAAATCCTAGGAACCCACTGAAGATAGGACCCCTATGGATATGGACACTATGGGCTTTATAGGTGTGGAAATCCCTGACCACAATGCTCTAGATCCCAGAAATTTGGGGGCGGACCTAAATTTGGCTAAGTAGGTGATGCATTCTATCCCTCTGATGGACCTGGTTAAAGATATTGATAACTCCATTGCTAGTGGCGAGCACAAAGAGACTATTGAAACTACCGATGACCTAGTTGTTGAGAACCCCCAGGTGGCCCTATTCTCAATCTGCAGTTTATCAAGGAGGAGGTTAAACAACTCAAGAACAAAATGGAGGCTTAGGAAGCCCAAATGCTGGGCCTAAATAATTTTCATATGAAGGTAGTACATATCTCTACACTCACCCTCTCTCTGTTGAGGGAAGGCTATGCTAACATTGAGAAGGACAAGCAGGAAGCTAGAGACCTCTACAAATTCATGTCTAACAAATGGAACAGTACTATGGAGGCTAGTGGGGTGTCCAAGGTAGCCCTGTAGATTGTTTTTTTCCTATTGTTGTTTTTTGATTGCTAAAGACTTGGTTCTTTTTTTATAGTATTTGTTGTTATTTGTTGTTATAGTGTTGTTTCTGTGCTATGAGTTTTGATAGTTTTGCTATGTAAAGGGTCAGTGCCCTTGTTCTCACTACTTTTTTAATCAAAAACAATTATAAATTAGAACTCTTGCAGTTCAATATCAATAAGATATTGAGTTCTTTATGTTTTATCATGGTATCAGAACCAGCTATGGGAGAGATTTTAAAGCAACTTTGCATTCTCAAAAAATCTTTGACAAGTTAGAAATTAGTAGTGTAGTTTTTTTGTGTTGAAGAGTTGAGGCATCGTAGTTCAACACTTGTTTGACCACAAGAGCTAGTTTTATGATGGGGATGTGGTCTAATGCAACTGGTTCATTGGACCCCTCATTGTATTTTAGGAGGTGCACTGATTTGAGAATCTATTGTTTGTGGCTGATTTCTGCATTATCACTACTACATAAAAGGACATTTTAAGACGTTTTTTAAAGACAAAAACAATATTTTGTCTTAAATACACACATTATTATTTTAATTATTTTGGTGTGCATCTTTATCTTGCTATTTTATCATGATTTTGTTCCTTTTTGCTTCTGAAAGATGACCATCTACCAAAACATATGTAACATAATGGTGCCTGCCCCATTGAGGAAGTTATTAATGCTGACATTGTCCCTTGGTTTGCAGAGTTCCTTACAAGGCATGAGTTTCCATCACTTCAGGTGGAGTGTCCAATTTTCTCGATAACTTTTGATAGAATATCAAGTTAGCATAATGCCTCAGTAATTCTTGTGTTTCAATTGTTCTGGTATAGTTTGGAGCTCCTTGGTGTTTGAAAAAGATTGCAATGGGAACCTCAAAGAAAACAAGAGTTGTGATTGGTCATGGATCTATGCCATATTTTGTGGAGCTTCTTTGATCCCCTAGAGATGATGTGCAAGAACTGGTTATGTTCTGAACCCTTTCACTTGCCACCGTATTTCGTAACTATGATTTTTGCATCTGCTTACTTTCTACAGTTCTTTTTTATTGCTGATATTGTTATACTACTATAGTTTATTCGGGTTCTCACAAATATATCTGGTCATAGCACCGAGTTTAGAGATATAGTCCTCCGTAATGGTGGCCTTATGCCACTCTTGGCTCAATTGAATGATCATGCAAAGCTATCAATGGTAAGAAATGTTATTTATAAATTGCATAATAACTGTCGGGCACACCACAACCACCCTTTAAGCAGGTATAGATTATGAAAAGGATTGTCTATTACCTAAGAATTTGAATAATTGTAAGACTTGATGATTATAGTTGTAAGCCATGGAATGGATGTACTAACCCTTTCTATATCACTTAAAACTATCTTCTTTGATGCAAACAAAATTAGCACTTCTAGTTCTTGGTTATCTAATTTAAATAGATGATGAGGAGATCTTGTTAGATGCATGTTGGGCTCTGTCATACCTATTAGATGGAACAAATGATAGAATTCAGCCTGTGATAGAGGTTGATGTTTTCCATAGACTTG
Source organism: Cryptomeria japonica (assembly GCF_030272615.1). Lineage (NCBI taxonomy): Eukaryota > Viridiplantae > Streptophyta > Pinopsida > Cupressales > Cupressaceae > Cryptomeria > Cryptomeria japonica. Next base: position 217,723,215 of record NC_081411.1, on the reverse strand, counting down.
TTAAACTTTTATTGTATGTATATATTTCTGATCTACAATTGAAATAGACATTACCCTATACAACTCCAGAACACAAAGTTAAATTTGCCTATGTTATGATCCAAAGAAAATTGCTACTGAAAATCAACATACATCAGTAGGCTGAAAGTTGATGTATTTTACACCAATAGTCTTTCAAGTACAACATTTGTGCTTCGTGTAATGTCTACATGGTCAAATTAATAACTATGTTGCTGAAATTCATTTTTCATACAATGTTTTGCTGCTACCAAGTCCCAATGTATGATTTTCATTTTCTTAATGCATAAACTAAAGGTACAAAAATGCTAATGTTCTTGGTATTGTGTTTGAGAATCAACCAGACAAAGAATTAGAATGTTTATTTTAAGTGTCAAGGACAAAATCAACATGAAAGCAATGGACAAGCATGGAAAGAAGTACACAACACACACTACCATTAACATAAAATATGTACTCTTGGCAAAAATATAAGCTCTTGGTTCTCTACTTGATTAAATATCAAAACAACCTTTGTATACTCTATTCTACCATTATGTCATATGCAATTTGGTTTTATACCAAGTTGAATTTGTCTTGGTAACCCTATCAAGTGATGTGTTGGTTCCTGCTGAGTGGATATTGTTTGTATACATTCTTAGTTAGTGGAATTTATCTATCTAAGTTTGTACCAAGCCAAACATGTTGCTTAGGGGAGAATGTCAGCATAGGTTGATTATACACCTTCCTATTATATCAATCCCTATGATCTAAATCAAATTGGTAGTTTAGGGAATACCACACAAGTTGAATAAGTTAAAAATTATAGGTAGAAATTGAATGAAATGTAACTCAAACAAAACCGATAGAGTAAAGCCTAGGCCTATCCCAAACACTTTGAATGACAAACATGGAAAAACCCCCATACAGTGTCATGTCCCAATCAACTATAGAGAAGGCCATTGGCCTTGGCCTTGTGCCACTATACCTCTCATTCTTTTTCCTGTTGGATAAACTTGAAATCATAAAATCCTTAGCCTTTCTCTATTGAGGTGTCTTTTTTCCTAGCAAATAGGATATTTATAGAAAATTGATGTATGTTTTTTTTTCCTCTTGATTTGTTTCATTTATAATTTATCCATCTCCAATATGAAATGTAATTTATGTAATTTTTTTGGATTTATTTGTAGTTCTTTATGGGGATAAAAGAGACAAAATTCATATTTCCTTCTAGGTATACATTCCAAGTTTCACTATCATATTGCAATGCTAAATAGAGGAATTATACAACCATCTGTTTTGGTGTTAATCTCAAGTAACCTAAATTATTTTCTTACAAAGTAAATATTTGCAATAAGTTTCGGAAAAAGGAATAGATCCAAGCATTACAAACAACAAGGAGCACTGCTTAAAATGCTTAATTAATGCCACGTACTTCATCTAGGTGCATATGCTTTTGGATTGACTTGTTCATAGAATAATAGACTTTATATCTAGGACTCTTTTCTTTCATAATTGTTTTTGTCAATACCACTATGTCTCCTTTTCACTTCGAGGAACTTTAGTGTCTTCATTGGGTTTCTCATTTGTAGTAGAGAATATTACCTTTTAATCCACCATCTCTGATTGTTCTTCAATACCTTCATTGATCTTATAAAAATGTCCACAAAACTTGCTTGAGTCCCCACACCATGAACTAGTGAACTAGAGAATTCAAGTTGATGGATAAGATAACCTTAGCCATCTTAGCACCGAGAATTGTGAAGGGATTATACACAACTCTTTTTCTTTGATTTTCTGTGTGCCTATTTCCATCTTCAATACTTGATTAGTCTCCACCTACTACTTCTTCAGTTGAATAGGCCCTCCATACAAAAGATTTTGTGGAGCTCTCTTCTTCTTTATATAGGATTTATCAAAGGATTTTTGTTCAGATACAGACTTGATTCCGTAATCACCTTAATTTTGTGGTGCCTTATGGAGCTCAAACCTGACAAATGTCTACACCTATAGCTCTAGATAACATGGTTGTTTAAAGAAATTTTATCATGCTACATATCATCACATGTTTTGTGCCACCATGATCTGTAGATTAAAAAAAAAGTTAACTAAAAAGATGCTTCTTAATCACATGTTCACTATGATCCTACTTATCAAGGATCTATTGATTACTAAGATCATTGTTTTCCTGCCTCCCATGGGCATAGTGCAACTGGTTAGAGGGCTTTGTGTACTAATTAGGAAATTATGAATGAAAGGGTAAGAACTCCAATCCATCCTTGAGAACCTTACTCACACTCATATTTTGACTTAGAACATGCAATCTTTTCTTAGACTGTCTTGAGCTTTGCCCACCATTTTTACAATGATTAATGTTTTTAACATATTACTAAGATTGGCATTATCAATGACAACGATCTTCTGAACAAAGCTTCCTCCTAAAATTTTCCTTCTTAACCTTCTTAAAAAATAACATGTTCTTTTTTGGTGCTTATTGTAGTGTTAATAAAGACCACCAATCTCACATTCTCTAAGTACAAGTTAGAGTGTCACAACCCCTTTATGTTGTTCATATCAATAAGACATCATAGTTGCATCGAAGGGGAGCCTTATTGCTCATACTAGTGTTTCTCAATAAGTTAGCCTTTTTTTAAGTGTAGACTCTTTATCTTTTTATCCAATAATTACTTAAAGGTTTCCTCATAATAGACTGATCTTTTTTACCTAATATTATCATGACATTTTTCAAACAGCAATGTGATTGTCCTTCTAGCCTAATATAGTCACCACCTTTCTTTCATGCATTGTTCTTATCCATATCCTAATGGCAAAGGAGTGTCATAAATTGTATTGAACAGATTATGTTGTATCAGTACCATTACAACTCACCTTCCTTTGCAATCAAATGCATGAATTTCCCCTTGCATTTGTATACTTTATGGTAATGGTACTAAAGCTACTTCATTAATGTCCTAATGATGCGAAGATGCCTTTAAGGTCTCGATCTTTGTTTTGACAGTCTTAGTTGTTGGTTTCAAATAATTTTCTCATATATTTTTCTCTTACCTTGGTTGTGTGATCTTTCTTTGTATTTTCCACTCGTGGCTTTTGAGTTTTGATTAGATTCTTGTCTTATTGAGTATGTTGGTCCTTTCTTGTTTAATTACTCCCTTGAGTTGATGACTGTTATGGACTGCTATGATGATATCTCTTTTTGACTATTTTATATCATTAAAGATGATTACAAGAGTCTTTCCTCTTTTTCTTTTGACCATCCTTTCATCCTTCGATAGCATATTTAGTTGGCCTACCATAGTCATGTCATTTCCATTATTCTTTTGTGCTTTGGACTATGTATTTAGTTTCCATGCCTAACTGATTGAGCTTCCTTCATTTCTCTATACATGTTTATGACTATGACTGAGAACAATGTTGAGAAATACTCCTAATATATTGGTTGTACTTGTATGATTTTCATCTAAGAAATGGTAACAATATTTTGTTGATACCCTCTTATTCTTGTGGTCCCTGTCAAGTAATTAAGAAATGACCATCTTCCCCTGTATCAATGTTTATCTTTGTCTGCCATTCATGCTCTTGCTATCTAATATATGTTGTTGCTCATTGTTCCTTATCTAATGTCTGATAGTACCCTTGGCCCTTATTCTTAAACTCTCTTTTTCCTTATCATATATTATCATTTTCATTTCTTAATTTTTGACTCTTAACAATCTTGAGTCCCTTAAAGGGTGGAGTGACTTGAACCTTTGACTATCATGATGGTCAATCCTTTTCCCATTTTTTACTATGTCTTTAACCTAGAATGTTAGGAAACTTTCCACCCATGATACTAGGGCCTACTCATCAAACCCCTTTGATATTTTTGACAATGCTTGCAATGAGTTTATTACTGTGTTGATCTAGGACTGTTATTTTCCATCTTTCACGCATGTAATTTTCACCATTGTGACTTGTGGTTAGAAAACATTCCTTTGGTTTCATTCATGATTGTGGGGGTTTGCTAACTAAATGATTAATCATTTCCCTTTGATGGTCATGACTAGGTAGGGTTGTTATTAGACATTGCTTCTATGACTTTGAACTATTCTAATGATACTATGCCAAAGGTAGTTATAGTACTATGACTATAATTCTTCAAGGTCAACCTTCTTTGCTCCAATGCGACTTATCATTTCATGGTTCTTGTATTAGGTTTGAAGACAATATTTTTCTTATAAAGGTTCATTTTTGTAAAATCTACACACATGTCATTGACCTCATGAAGGGATCAGTGATATTTTTTAACTGAATTCTTGTGTCATTGTAGATTCATACTTATCTTACTCTCATCTTTTAGCCGTCGTTTCTCTATTATCTATCAGATCTAGGATTGATACATACCACTAGCTTGCATTTCTTGAAATAGGCAAAGCTCCTTAAAGAAAAATGTCACACATTTACATTTTTTATCAATTGCTTATCCTTCATTGAAAAAATGTAAAAGACACACTTGCATCAGATTTTATATAATGTTCATATAATACGATATCTCCTTTGGACTGTAACTTCTTGTTTTTAGCTTTTAGACATTGCTCATGGCTATTGCATTCATCCCTTGTTGTGTCTATACAATGGTATGAGGTTTGTGCATAGTTCTCTCAGCTGTTACCATTGATTCTCTTGAGACTACATCTTCACCACCTTGAGAGGATTGCCTTTTCTCATACACAGTCCCTTTCTTATTTCATACATTCATTGTTTATTGTCTTCTTTGTAGATTCCTATTGATGGTCCTATGGGATAAGATATTGACTTCACTATGACCACAACCTTCTAGACATGCCTCATTCCTTTGCATTGATGTCTCTAGGACTTCTTTCTTTTGTTGTTAGTTACTGTCAGGATCATTTGACTGTTGTAACTCCAATGAAGACCAATTCTTTATGTTTCTTTGACAGAAGGAAATGAACTTTCCATGTCTTGGTTTTGCTTGGTATCTTGCTATCCTTTATGCTCATTCTTGGGACTCCTCTCAAGGATTACATTCACGCATTCTTTAATAGCTATATGTAAGAACCATCTCCAAAATGTGTACCATACAAGAAAGGGCATAAAAAACTAGCAAGGTGAAGGAGAAAATAAATACCTAGAACTGTTCCCTCTTAAGGCTTTGTAATCTGATCTTAATGCCCAGGTTAGGCTTCATTAGGCGTAGGCTCTTGTCTCTCTTTTCTCCCCTGTCACTGCCCTTGATGCTGCATTGTTATGTATTCTCTTATTCTAATGTCTGTCACTTGTTACTGTGTCTTAATGATGGTTGCCTTGTCTTTCATATCTCTGAGAGTTGGTTCTTTGTTGTATTGCATATGATGATGTGACTTTCTTTAAATGCTACAACAAACCCTCGTTCACTTATGTTTGGTTGATTATCGTTACTGTACTTGGATACCTTTTTGTCATAGTCATCATTGGATGATTAAAACTCCAATCCTGTTCTAATCCTTTGTCATTAAAAGACTGTCACCATTCTTTGAATGCTGCAATTGATCTTCGATGTTGTCTTCATGCTTAGACCTAGGACTATCTTTGTCCAATGAATGGACTGTTTATTTTTGTCTTTTCCTCCATTTGATTACCTTGGCTTTGGCTACTGATTTTCAATGGACTGTCTTGTCTATATTTTATTGCAGATCTACTCCTTTAATGTTGTCATATACACATCTATTTTGTCTTCCTTTTTTGGCTCTGTAATCTGACCTTGCTATTTCTTAGCACTATGACTATTCACTATCTTCACGTTTCTTTCATTCATTGGTTGTGGTGACCATGTATGTCACTGTCATTATAGTATGTAATTGTTATTTTCTTGCATACTTGTTGCACATTAGCAACATAATGAGTAGTGATCAATATTTCTCCTTAACGTGGTTCTTTATCTTAATTTTCAAAATACTTGGTGATTTCTTCCTCTCTATCCTTGATGATGCTCTGTCACCATTTTCTTATATTGATTGTCATTATCTCATTGCAAGGTGCTCTTGATGACTTTGAATACTATAGTTGTCCTATGAGGGCCAATATGATTGAGCTGGCATCAATACCATTTGCATCAGCATCAATGCCTTTGTATCATGTAGCTTCTTTTGACTCTACTGTTTTTTTACTGATTTTTTATGCTGATTATTGTTGATGTCTTATGCTCATCTCATGTTGCTTGTACCTAGTATTTTACCATTTATTCTTATCAAACCTTAAAGGGTTGATTCAGTAACTTGTAACATGTTCTCTTATGCATAGGTCATTGTTGTCTTAGATCCTTATAGCCTCCTTGATGCTACCCTTACTATTCTTGTTGCTTATACTACCACTTTAAGGTTGTCAAACACTTATATTAGGTGATATGTCACTCTAGTTTGTAATGAATGGCTTCTAAAAGTTGCTAATTTTGTTCATCTCAATTCATGAACAATAGATTTTCCTTGAATCTGACATTTACAATGGAAGGAGCCTTTGATTCCCCTAGGATTTTGCTAGATGTTGTTGGTGGTGTGCCTAATCCTGAGGCATTAATAGGTACCTTTGATGAAGCCATTATGTCTCATGTATGCCTCCATTACTATCACAACTTTACAGAAACTATTTTCTAATGGTTTGTGTAATATGACTATCATTGCTTCAATGGTCAAGTTGCCCCTTCATGGCATTGTATTTGTATTTATTTGTTGACCCTTATTGTAGTAACAACATTGCCTTTTGTGTAGGCTACATTTTTAAAACAAACAAAATATCATGTTTTGTAGTTGGCTTCAAGAATGTTGTATACACCTAGACTCCTTTATCTTTGACACGAGATTGTTTTGACTTTCTCTATGACTGCATCATTTTTTAAAGCAACACTTCTCTCTACATTGTTGCTTTCTTCTGTGTCAAGTCTTCTATTGATACTATTGGCTATGAATGGTCCTTTTCATATGCTTTGGACTGTTATTCATGATTGTGAATGTCAAAGAACCTTTTCACTAATTCTTTTTACTATATACTGATTGCTTGTTGTTATTGTTGTACTGCTTTGTGTCTCTTTGTCTAGGCATTACACTGTCATACATGGGTTTGAAAGAATGACCATGACTTGTCTTCATGCACAAAAGACTTTTCTTTTACCTATTTCAATGTCGACAATTAAATTTTAAAATCTTTCGCATTATCGGAGAGAGAGTTTTAAAACCGTAACTTGTCTGGTTGAGCCATCAAAATTCTTGACTTAGAATTTTGATTCCTTATATAATTAAAACTCTTTAAAATTTAACTAAGCAAACCTAGGACCTTGCTGAGCCATTGTTGACTCAAAGGGAATAAATAGGCAACAACTATCACATAATTTTTACTCTTTGTAAGCTTCATTAATGGATATGATCTGATTGCCACTGGTTTTGTATTGATCATATATAACAGACATCACCAGCATGGAAGGTGGCAGACTAGAATTGGAAGAGTAGCTGGCAACAAAAATCTATATTTAGAAACATTTAATAAGTTTTCTCTCTTTTTGTGTATATGACAACGATTCCTTTATGGTTTAATGTAATGGCATTATATTTTTATAAGATAACTCTTCAAAGGAAACCATTGAGATATTAGTGTTTTTCCCATTTCATGAGACATTAGTTTTTTTTCCATTTCATATTCTCACTTGATTGAGTTAACTTGATAAGGACACAAGAAGAGGTTGTTAAGGCATACAACATTGTTGCCATCAAATTAAGAGGCCTTAATAATATGACAAATTTTGATATGGGCGGATATGTTGTGAATAGTATAATTGAATAGTATAATTGAAAGTTGCAAAATGGATCGTGGAAGCCAATATATCTGATCTAAGTGTTGAAGGCTATCGAATAAATGAGGATATGAATTCACAAATCACAGACACTTTAACCAGTTACACCAAGACTTGTTTGTTCAACTGATGTGCTTCTGTAGAACTTAAATTCTAAAAATGAATAAATGAAGCAAAATTTTGTGCTTGATTAATTTTGAAGCACAAGGCCTTCCATGCATTCAATGTGATTTGTAATGGCTCGGTTGGAATTTTGTAAATTCGTTAACAGAATTAATGTATAAGATAGTTCCAATAGAAATATTTAAAGGATATCAAATGATCCTTAGAAATATTTAAAGGATATCAAATGATCCTTTCTAGGGGAAATCAACTGATGCTACTTTATTGGCAAATTATTGGCAGGCAACAAAGAAATGGTTGTCAAGTTAAAGAAATGGTTGGATTGTTCAATGACAGTCAGCAAGAACAATTGAGCAGATGAAAATTATATATTGTAATCTTAATGAATATTAGTGTAGTTTATTTATCAAGCCTGAATGTCAAGAATAATGAAAAAACTAAACCATGTATCTCAGGTGTGTTTCAGTTATGTTGCAAGATCCATTATAAGAGTTAGTTTAGCAATCAGTTGAGCCAACTGTGGAAGCTGTTAATCTACAGGAACAATTATAAATTGTAACTCTTGCATTTTTATCAATAACATTTTCAGTTCTTTATGTTTTATCAATAACTACCCAAAGGAAACCAGAAGAATGACTTTTTATTACATTCATTACAATATGAATTTTATCAAACTATTTTGATAACATGACTATCATTATCATATGACAAGAACATGAAACAAAACAGTCAGCCTTAAGCCACACCCTAAGCCACACACTAAGCAACATATTAAACTTAGAGAAAATCAATTTTAAATATTTAACACTTTTAAAAACTGTTCGTTAAATAGACTTTTTTTTAACCTCTCTGTTTTTTAGGAGGTGTCTCAATAAGCAGAACATGGCTTATGTCGCTCTTTTCATTTTGCGCCCGTTGGCCGTTGGAATCTACCCATCCGTCCGCAACAGATACGGTTTTATCATTTCCAATGATTTGTTTAACCGTCTCAAGATAATCTATCGCTTCCTTCAGACATGCAATACGCCAGCCGAATGGTATCGTCTCTTTCTTTTCCTTTTTCATGAACTTAGGGGCTCCGCCAATTAACACCACATGCATTTTATGGCTGAATTCCTGGCTCTCGCTTTCCAGATTTCCCCATCCTTCGGGAAAGATTATTTTTTCATCCTGTTCAAGGTTTATTTTTGCCTTAATCAATGTTAAATTGTCCTTCACTTCCTTCGCAGAGGGTAAATTCCAACCAGATGGTATTGGATTCCCCCATTCATACTTCATGAAATCTGGACTGGTAAATATGTTGTTTGCCCTTTCACACAACCCACAACTTCACGCTTCTAAATCTCCAACAGCGAGCATGCTTTCCCTCAATTCGTTGAAGCAAATTTATAGACATAATAACAAATAATTAAAAAATAATTATTGAAATTATGACTCTAAAATTTTTAATTTTATTCAGTGTTGTAGATGCTTAATTAACTGTATTCACCTAATTCATTTTTTTATTTCTTAAAATCTTATCACCTAATTTATTTTTCATTTCCTAGAAACTTATTACTTAATTCTTTCCTTCATTTTCCTCTAGCCTTATCACCCAATCCTTCTCATTATCACCTCATTCAATCAGTCATTATGTATGATCTTATTATTCGTTCATCGCATAGACCTTTTCAAATACATCATTTAATGATTTTATATTATGGAATACTAGTTTCCATCAAAACATTAGCTACTACTCAATAAGTAGTATTTTATTTTTTAAAGGGTATGAGAAATAGATATTTTTTCTATGTCAACAATAATGATATTAGATACTTTTTATTATTTATTTACTATGATATTTAAATATTATCGTCTTCACCTAATCATCACCTAATTCATTCTTTCATTTCATGTAGCCTTATCACCTAATTGATTTCTTCATTTCTTTAGAATATTATCACCTAACTCTTTCCTTCATTTCCTTGTAACCTTATGACCTAATCTCCTATCATTTACACCTAATTCATTCACTCTTGCTGTTATCCATCAATCTCTTAAGACTTTTTCACATACATATTTGATTTATCCATTCATCACCAAATATGTAATTATCTATTTCATCAAAAATAATAAAAAAACTAAGCTATTAGCATTATCATTGCTAAGCTTAAAATGTGCATCCTTTTATATTTAGGAGCACTAGTTTCTATCTACTCATTTAAGTGACATTTTCTTTTTTAATGGGTGTGGGTGATAGATATTTAACTCAAATTCACATTATTGAGGGAATGGGTATTATTGGAATTATTTTTTTAATTTTTTTTTAATAAATAAATGTATATATGAGTAAATACATAACAATAGAAGATTACTAGAGAAAAATCATGGTAGCATTCTTTCTTTCAGATCTATAGTTTTTTTATGACCTAGGAAAAAAATTGTAGCACAAATCCAAGATAAACAAATCACAAGTGTTCAAATATTTAGAGTTGTGATAGGTCATGGTTGATTTAAAAAAAAAAAAGTAAATTAGGTTCGACACCTACTTTGCTCCCCAAGGGTATTATGTTGGATAAGATGTAAATACATAAGACCAAATAGATCTAATAAAGAAACTTAGTTAAGAATATTTTTATTTAATTGTTACAAAAATATGATAAACAAGTGTGTACATTTTTCCCCTTTATCCAAGCAAGTAGACCAAAAGTTTCATCTAAAATAGGGTTTTCTAATTTTGAGAAGTATATCTTAGGATTAAAATGTTTGGATTGGTAAGAGTTAAGGGAAGGAAACCTTTGATTATTTTAAATAAATTAAAGGTAAATTTTAATATATTACTCTTACTCATTTTTATTTTTGTTAAAATGTGAAGAGAATTTTAATTATTTTAGATTGCATTTCATTTATTAAAGTGTAATTTTTTTCTCTTGTTCTTCCACTTTAGTTTTGTTCATGTAGTTAAGTATGAATATGTTGTTAGAATAATTTATCTATGTTGACAGTAGTTATGATAGATGCTATATGTAAGAATTTCACATGACTTCTTAAAATATATGCATTTGCACTTTGTATAATATTTGATATTAGGAATCAAAAGTGACAAGCCTTAAATTCAACATTACTCAAAATGCATAGGTACATTTTTTTTTTGTTTTTTTAAATTATTGAAAATAATTATTTTTAATTAAGATGTGATAAACAAACTCTTCTATTAAATAGATAAGTGTACCATGGTTCCTACATTATTTCAAATTTCAATTGTTGAACCATTTCCTAAAATATTTCAATTATTTTAATTAGTTTAATTATTTTAATTATTCAAATCTTTTCTTATGTCTTTTCATAACCTAACCATATCCCAACTCTAAACAAAATTATACCCTATGACTTATCTTAATAAAAAATTATAATAGATTGAAGCATGAACCTTAACCTAAATAAATTTGGACCCTAAACCTAACATTCAACCAAATTGAACCCTAACCATAAACCTTACTCCTTAAATTAAACCAAATTGAACCTAGTTCACTTAACCTAATTTAATATTAAACTAAATTGAAACCTAACTCTAAACTTAATCCTAAATTAGACCAAATTGAACCCTAATCCTAAACTTAATTAATCCCTAAAAGTAATTGAAATTCATCTATAACCATAAACCTAATTAACTAATAAACCAAACCTAAACCTTACACTAAATCAAGTGGAATTGAAACCCTAAAACACTACAACATTTATTGCTAACTTTAGACATAATTTAAAACTAAGTGAAATTAAATGCTAACCCTTAATCTAATTTAAGACTAAACACTAATACTAAGACTACACATTAAACTTAACACTAACCAATTTCATCCCTTATGGTAACCCTAATGTTAAACCAAATCCAACTCAATTTCTTAAACAATTTTTTAATACTAATTCTAACACTAAACCAAATTCAACTTCACCCTAACCATAAACCTAAACCTAAAAACCCCTAAACACTTAAACCATATTGAACTATAGCTCCAAGCTATATAGAGCCTTAATCCTAAAACTAAAGCAAAATAAACCTTAATTCTTAACCAACTTTTAATTCTCAGCCTAACTCACAATATATATTAATTTGACCTTATCATTGAACTATATGGACCTCAACCATAAATTTAATTGGACCCTAACCCTCATACTAAACCAAAACCTAAATTCAACTACCCTTTATAAAATTATAATGCAAATTGAATCTTGATTCCTCTTCAACCATAACCCAAAACTAGCCCTATCCATAAACCAAATTAAACAGTAAACTAGATTGAACCTAACCCGAATCCTAAACCAAATTGAACCCTATCCCAAACACTAAACCAAATTGAACACTAAATCCTAGTGTTAAAACAAATTGATCCATAGAAATAAAACTAAAATACATTTAAACCTAACCCTAAAACTAATTAAACATTAAACTAAATTGAACCCCAACATGTTAGCACTAAACCAAATCAAACCTTAACCCTAGAACAAGTTATACATTAATTCTTACACCAAACGTATTTGAACCATGTAACTCTAAACCAAATAAGATGCTAACCCTAACACTAAACCAAAATAGAATAAAATTGAACTCTAATCTTGTTACTAATTTACAACTCAAATTTTAACTTTACCACTAAAACTAATAAAAAATTAAACCAAACTAAACCCTAATGTTAAACCATACTGAACTTTAACACTTAACCAAGTTATATTCTAACTTTAAGCCTAATTGAACCCCAACCCTAAACCAAATTAAACTCTAGACCAACATTAAATCATAAAACAAATCAAACCCGAAATAACTAAATCATATAGACCCCTAACACTAAGCCAAATTAAATGCAATCTATAAAACTAATTGATTTGTAAACCATATTAAACCCTGTCGCTAAATCTAACCTTGACCCTAACCCTAACCCTAGCCCTATACCAAATTCAATTTAAATCTAATTAATTCTAAACTAAATCAAAATAAACATTAACTCAAAAATAAATTGAACCTTAACCCTAACACATGTAAAACTTTAACACTAACACTATAGAAAATTGAATGGTAATTTTTTTTTATATGTAATAGGTTGTAGCTAAATAATTTTATTAATTTAAAAATATTTTATAACCCACTTCAGTGTGGGAACTCATAGAAAAGAAATAGGTACAGAAAACCTTCCATCTTGCCCAAGGAATTTCTTCCTAATAGAGATATTTACAGATAATACTTCAATTGTTTCAGGCATTATTTCCTAATACTAGTATAGATAATACATGGATTTACTAAGGAATTTCTCCTCGGATACAACATGAGAAATACATATATTATATTATATTCTGCCTTAAATACATCTCCTACTACACAAATAGTTACTTCTTTGTCAACCTATAATTTCTTTTCATCCATCTTTTCCTATCCTTGTCCCCACATTTGTCCCCGAGTTAGCACCCATGTGACTCATTCTCCTATCTGCAATGCTGCCCTGAAATGTTGAAACCACTACACTACTCGAGAGCTTGTTAGAAATATTAGAATGCAATAAATAATCCTATCTGCAAAAGTTCAACTTCAAAAAGAACTGATCATCTGCCACTTAATGGTGCATTTGAAAGATAGAAGGAACGAAGATCCTAATCATGCTGATACTGAGAGATTATGTCTCAACCATAGATTGATATATTCAATCTTAAAATGCTCAAAAGAGAGGGAAGCTAACTTTAAAAGACCTTCATATCCTCATCCCGAGGTTGTATTTCATAAGGGGATTGATTAATCATTTAAACAGAGCTTACCCATCGACATCAATCAAGAACAAGAATAATCATCTCATCAGTACATCATAAAACAATGCAACTAAATATTGATAAATAAAATATTTATAAACCTTTCTGAATAAAAGTACCAATCTATGTCCTGTAATAAATTATCGGAATAGAAGGAAAATCTACTTTAATGAGCATAATAAGAAAATAGAGCATATTGCCAATGAGTACCACACTTTCCATGAATAACTACCTTTGCATATAAATCCCGACCAGATGAAGAATTTATGTGACCAAAAATATTCAATCTAAAAATAAAAGAATAAATGTAAAATGAATATTTGTGTGAAATATTCAATCTAAAAATAAAAGAATAAATGTAAAATGAATATTTGTGTGTGCGCGTGCATATGAGTGAAAAAAATCATATATATATATATATAATTTAGAAATGAGTAAAGGGCACAAACATATAATGTGATATATACCAGATTGATAGATTAACATATCTACAAGATTATAATTCTGATAATTCAGAAAGACTAATAGCTAGTAATTATATGAGAGAATGTGTATAAGTCCAAAACTAAACTAAGATATCACTTTATATTGCTACTGATATAGAATGCTCTTTTTAGAATATGCAAACAAACTGGCTTACTCGAAGAGACTGCAGTGATGAAGGCATAGTTCATATCTTGTAGCCTAGAACTGGGTGGCCCTGCATCCCCTACCCTCGGAGATCAGGTGCTTCTTGTTGATATGTGGTGACTGATTAGAAAATTACTATACACTCAGCACGTATCCTTACCGGGGTCCGGGGCCGGGCCAGGCCCCAAGAAAGTGAGTCCCGAGAAATTTATTTTTGGACGTTTTTTGTGTATGAAAACCGACATTGTAATAAAACCCTAAAAAGGTCAACTTTATTTGTTGCCCTAAAAATGCATGTTATAAGCGGCTGGGATGCTTAAGGCATTGTAAGGTTGATGTACTATTTTTTGCTAGATAATAAGAAAGATTGGACGGTTGTGTATGGTGGACGTAAGCCATTCTGGGTGAACCATGTTAAATCTTTGTGTTATTTGTGTCCTATTTTATTCCTTTATCTTTTGTATTTAAATCTGCGTATAATTGTTAATTCATATTTGCTTTGGATCTACTTGAAATCCTAACAATTGGTATCAGAGTGAGGTTTTTTGTAAATTGGTAGGACTTTCAGTTTTGAGTGGGAGCAATGGAGGATTCCAAATTCAAGGTCAAAAAGTTTAACGGCCAGAATTATCAGTTATGGAAAATGCTGATGGAGGATTACCTATATCAAAAGGATTTGTGGCGGCCATTGGAAGGAAAGGCAAAGAAAGTGACCACAATGTCAGATGAAGAGTGGGACATTTTAGATAGAAAGGCACTGAGATCCATTCGATTGTGCCTTGCACCGTCTGTAGCTTTCAATATAATAGAAGAAAAAATGGTTGTAGATTTGATGGTGACATTAGCTAAGTTGTATGAGAAACCCTCAGCTTTGAATAAGGTATTTCTTATGAAGCATTTGTTTAATTTGAAAATGAGTGAGGGAGGATCTATAGCAGAGCACTTAAATGAATTTAATATAATTACCAGTCAATTGTCTTCGATAAAAATTACTTTTGCAGAAGAGGTTAGGGCTCTCTTGATTTTATGTTCTTTGCCAGAAAGCTGGAATAGCTTGGTTATGGCTGTAAGTAACTCTGTCTCTGGTAAAAATACTTTGATATTTGATGATATTGTTCGTGTTATCTTATGTGAAGAAATGTGAAGGAAAAGCATAGGTGAGACTCCAACATCATCAAGTAGTGTTTTGAATGTGGAGAACAAAGGAAGATCAAAGGAAAGAGAAAAAGGCCCTGGGAATGAGAAGTCACGAGGGAAGTCAAAGAAAGGAAGCTCTCAATCTAGAGGAAAGAAAGATTGCTGGTACTGCAGAAAGCCTGGTCATCTAAAGAAAGATTGTTGGTCTCGAAAAAACAAAGAAGGAGACAAAAATGAAAATGGCAGTAAGAAAGCTAATATTGCAAGTAATACTTTACAAGATGCTTTAATCTTATGTTTGGATAATGTTAATGATTCTTGGGTAATAGATTCTCGGGGCTTCATTTCGTGCTACACCCCATAGAAAATATTTTCTAGATTATGTTCAAGGTGATTTTGGACAAGTATATTTGGGTGATGATGAGCTCTATCAAATTGTTGGAAAAGGAAATATAAAGATCAAGTTGTAGAATGGAAATGACTGGTTTCTGTAGGAGGTAAGACATGTTCCTCATTTAAGAAGAAATTTAATTTCTGCAGGGCAACTAGGTAGTGAAGGTTGCATAGTTAGCTTCTTAGATAGTATCTAGAAGGTCACTAAAGGATCATTAGTAGTAGCTAAAGGTGTGAAGGTAGGCACATTATATTTGTGTACTAGTAACACTTACTCTACCTTAGCTGCTACAGATAAAGTTACTACAAGGACAACAACAATAGATGTTGAAAGAATAGATTCAATAATGTGGCACCATAGGCTTGGGCACATGAGTGAGAAAGGGATGAAAATACCTCACTCCAAAAATCTATTGCTAGGACTAAAGAAGATTGGTGGCTCTTTTTATTATGTTATTTTTATTGATGACTCAACCAAAAAAACGTGGGTATATTTGCTAAAACAAAAATCAAATATTTTTGAAACTTTTAAGAAATGGAAAGCTTTGGTTGAGAATGAGACAGGAAAAAAGTTGAAGTGTCTCAGATCGGATAATGCAGGTGAGTATTGCAGTAAAGCATTTGAAGATTACTGCTCCTTAAATAAGATTCGACAGCAAAAGACAATTTTAGGAACTACACAGGAAAATGGTGTGTTAGAGAGAATGAATAGGATTATCATGGAATGCGTGAGGAGCATGAGATTGCATGCTAGATTGCCCTTACATATTTTGGCAGATGTTGTACATACTATTGTCTATTTGATAAATACAGGACCTTCAACAACTTTGGAAGGTGGTATTCCAAAGGAGGCATGGTCTGGTAAAAAGATAAATTATTCTTTTCTAAAAACCTTTGGTTCTGAAGCTTTTGTCCATGTTGATAAAGGAAACAAAACCAAGCTTGATGCTAAATTTCAGAAATGTACCTTCATTGGATATGGGATAGATGAATATGGCTATCGGTTATGGGATTTTGAAAATAAGAAAATAATTAGAAGTAGAGATGTTATATTCGATGAGAAGGTTATGTATAAAGAACAAATGCAGGAAAAGAAGCATGAACAAGACAAACAAGAATATGTGGTGTTGGATGAGATTCCTAAAAATGAAATGCCACAAATACCTGATGCTCAGCAACAATAGATTATCCCACAAACTCCTACAAGTGTTAGACATTCTACAAGGTCAAGTAGACCCCACAAAAGATTTTCTCCTTCTTTGTATTCTATTTTATTAACCGATTCTGGTGAACTAGAAGAATATGAAGAAGCAATGCAGGTGGATGCCAAACAACAATGGGAGCTAGGCATGAAAGAGGAGATGGACTCATCGATGAAAAATAAGACTTGGGACTTAGTCCCTTTACCTGCAAGAAAAAGAACTTTGCCTAACAAATGGGTTTATAGGCTGAAGGAGGAGGAAGGAGGTCAGAAAATATATAAGGCCAGACTTGTGGTAAAAGGTTTTGCACAGAAAAAGGGTATAGATTATGATGAAATATTTTCTCCAGTTGTAAAAATGACTTCAATTAGAATTGTACTTAGTCTTGTGGCTGCAGATGATTTACATCTTGAACAATTAGATGTCAAAATAGCTTTTCTCCATGGAGATTTGGAGGAGGAAATTTACATGTTGCAACCAAAGGGATATGAGGTCAAAGGTAAGGAGAACTTGGTGTACAGGTTGAAGAAAAGTTTGTATGGCCTAAAGCGAGCACCCCGACAATGGTATTTAAAATTTGATAGTTTCATGGCTGAATATGGTTATCATAGATGTCATTCTAATCATTGTGTATATTTTAAGAGATTGGATAATGACAGTTATATTATCCTATTGCTTTATGTTGATGACATGCTTGTTGCTGGGTCTAACATGCAACATATAAATGATCTTAAACAGAAATTAGCCAGCTCATTTGCTATGAACGATTTGGGTGCAGCTAAGAAAATTCTTGTTATGAGGATCACACGGGATAGGAAAAATAGAACCTTGAATTTTTCCCAAAGTGAGTATATAAAGAAGGTGTTGAAGAGATTTAACATGCAGGATGCAAAAGCAGTTAGTACACATTTGGCTAGTCATTTCAAATTGACTAAGGAGATGTGCCCAAAGGCACATGAAGAGGTAAATAAAATGTCTAACATCTTGTATTCATCAGCTGTTGGTAGTCTGATGTTTGCAATGGTATGCACAAGGCTAGATATTGTACATGCAATGGGAGTTGTGAGCAGGTTTATGAGTAATCTAGGTATGGAACATTGAAATGCTGTGAAATGGATTATTTTGTATTTGAAAGGAACTACTACGAAGGCATTATGTTTCAAAGGATCTAATGCTGCTCTAAGTGGATTTGTTGACTCTAGTCTGGCAGGTGATATTGATTCATGGAGGAGTACTACAAGGTATTGTTTTACTATAAGGGAAACTACAGTCAGTTGGATTTCTAGGTTGCAAAAGGTTGTTACACTTTCAACCACTGAAGCTAAGTATGTTGCTGCTATAGAAGCCATCAAGAAGATTATTTGGTTACAATGTTTTCTGGAGGGATTGGGTCAGACACAGGAGGTTTGCCCATTGTATACTAATAGCCAGAGTGCCATTCATCTTGCAAAAAAATTTGCTTTTCATTCAAGGACAAAGCACATCTAGCTCAGGTACCACTTCATCTAGACTGTTTTGGAGGAGGGTCAGTTACGACTTGAGAAGATTCACACAAGTGAGAACCCTACCGATATGTTTATGAAGGCAGTTCCACAGGAGAAGCTGATTTCTTCATCAGTTTCTGTTGGTCTTCTTGATTGATAATTCTGGAATTTATACTAGTCAAGTCCTAGTGTTTTATCCAATGGATGCTACAAGTACAGTGGTGTCATCTAAAATCAGTCTCTAAGTGGGAGATTGTTTGGTGTGGAGCCTGATCAGTCTCCAAGTGGGAGATTGTTGATATGTGGTAACTAGTCAGCAAAGTACTATACACTTAGCAAGTATCCTCACTGGGGTTCAGGGCCAGGCCGGGCCCCGAGAAAGTAGGCATATCCCATTGTGGGGGTTCAAGGGCAGTAGCCCCCGAATAATCTTTATTATTTAATTAATTCAATCTCCTAAGTTTAAATAATTTCATTTAAATTGTTTAAATTAATTAATTAATTCCTCCAAATACCCAAATTCTAATTCCAATTAATTTCATCTAATTTCATTTCATATTTCTGCAAATTCCAATTTCATTTCATTTCAATTAATTTCACATTTACATATTCACATTTCACCAAAACTGAATTTCAATTAATTTCATGTGCATTTCAACATCCGAATGACCAAATTTAAATTGAAAATGAAAATAAAATTCAATTTCAAATTCCTACAACACATGCTAAAATCAGAACTGATTTATCAAATCCGTTGTCTAATCAGTTAACTCAATTAACTCATCAATCATCTCTTTTAACTCAAAATCAATTCAGTCTTTTAATCAATCAATTTAGTCATCTCCCCAGTCTATTTAGTTCACTAATCAATCAAGTGAGTTGACGAATCCATCTATTAAGTTCACTCTTCAATCAATCTAGTTCACTCCTCAATCAATTCAGTTAGCAAATCAATCAATTGAATTCATTGATCAATCAATTTCAGTTGTCTATCAATCAACACTTGAGTTCTATTTCTCAACCCCTTTGTGTTGAAAATCTATAAATTCAACCTCTTTTCTCAATTCAATCTAGAATCACAGTCTTCAATATTGTTGCTTATCTTATGTAGGAAATCAGTGCAATACTTGAGAGGCACCTACATCAACAACAATGGAGAAGACCAATGGAAGCCTTGCTATGTCAATTCAGGAAGACTGAGATAGATCATTTCAATTCAATTGATAATTATCTTTATTTCATTGCTATTTAGGAGTAATAATTGGATTTAGAGTTGTGATTCACTCTTTGATAATCTGATTTATGGAATTTATGCCTATTTACATCCTGAGTACATTTGGTGAACCCAAAGTGAAACACTCTAACCTTTATTTTTTGTTTTGACATGTTTTGCAGATTTGTATGGACATAGGAAATTGGACGTCGCAATTTCATATGCAAAATATCGCAATTGCCCTGATATCATATCACAATTGATTAGACAAGATATCCCAATTGCTTAAATAGGTCACAATTGTTCTTAAGGATTGCAAATTCAAAAAAAGTTGTTTCATTTTTACATTATTTTGTATTGCGCATCTAACCCTGAAATTTTATTAAATTCTGGAAAATTTAAAATTCTGCATATAAGATGTATCTAATCCAATGGCAGGAAAAGTGAGATTGTGAATTTCAGGTACAAGGAAGGAAAAGCAAAATAGAGACAACAAAAGGCCTATCATAGGTTTTTGAAGGTTGAAAGAGAGCTTTGTGAGATTGAAGAAAAAGAGGAGTTCATTCAGTACCACATAACCATCCATCGCTTTTTAACCAAGTACAAGTTATTTGACAAAATTGATGTGTTGGCTTGCTTAGTGTTGAACAATATCATCATAGAATAACTCTTCTATCTTCTAAATTTTTCTTTTGCTTTTCTATTAGAAGTTCGATTTTTTTTTTTTTTAAAAAGAAGAAGTCACAATTGCTATCACATCATATCACAATTGATCAATCATCATGTCGCAATTGCTTAAATAGTAATTCACAATTGATAGTTTATCATTTCACATTTGATTAGTAGGTTAGTCGCATTTGATAGATTTAGTTTTTCATTTTATGTTTTATTATAGTTCTAGTTTTTACCAAAATACCTTTCTATCTGTGAAAAGACAGAACTCTGTAACTTGAAAATTAGGCTGGATAGCCCACCGTGTGTTGACTAACATTATTATTTTTCTGCAAGGGTAGATTAGAAACACTTCTTTTTTGGTGCTTTATTAAATGAACAAAATAACTTTCGTCATTGCTATGCTAGTTAAAATGAACGCCATGTCTATGTGGAGCAACATCTCCACTTAGAATAGAAAATCATTGCAATGAAGGGATAAAAAAAAACTTTGGTTTTTGTGTCTTCAAAGGGATAGGTATTATGCTCTCCCCTTCAATGGGTGATCAGAAAACTAGACTTTCTTCTTTCATGCTTTCCTTTATTTTGTGCAATTAAATCCTTTAGAAGGTCTGCCCTCTCAAGTTACCCTTCGGGCACCATTAAGGTTGGTGTGAGGGGAATGATCTAAGTGGCCAACAAATAAAGCCAAGTAATCCAAGCTACTATAATCAAATGTGTATGTGATGAAAAGCATGTGTGATGAGTGTTACATGTTGTCACAATGATGTAATGCCTCCCTCAGTACTTATACAGTGTGTTAAAATCTATAGAGCGTAACCTCTACAGACTGGGAGACCTCCCTCAATTAAGTGTAAAATGTTGTTGATTGTGACCGCTCGAATGGAACCCTATCTAAACACATTAGAAATTAGAAGCCAAGCTGAGTCAGTAACCAGACACTTGTTTTATCACAGTGCAAGGGTGGGGAAGAATCTTCCCCCAAGACACTCACCATATATCTCCCAAGATAATGGGCCAATTGAGGAGCAATCTTCTTTGGTCTAATTTTAGGAAAGAGGCAAAAAAACGAGCCCACCCTAGGATGTGACACAACTATTTAAACTCATGGTGTATCAAGATGTGGGTTGTGGAAATACTTCTCACCTTTTGACCTTTGGAGAGTCTACTTGATGTGATATCAAATTGCCCAAATACAACAAAAAAAAAATGGGGTCATGAAAAAGACTCCAACATTCATGGGAATTTGAAAAAAGTTCCTTAAACAAGTATTCTTTTCACGGTTTTATGTGTCCGTTGTGTCCTTTACTACATTTCACCAAGTTGAAACATTTTAGAAAATACCAAAAAAAAAAGTGGAATCTCAACCAAAGTTTTGTCAAAACATCAACAAGATCAAATCCCTCAACAAAGTCAAGTTTCAATATCAACAAGATCAAAACCCTGTAGCAAACAAGCTTGTCAACATCAACATCAAATCAAAATTTTGCAACATTATAGAAAATGAAGAAAACATCTTACATGTTGTGATCTTAGGTTCAAACCAATCAAGCAAACATCATGGATCAAGGCATTATACATTTCGTAGGGAAGATGAAGAATTCATCTCTTCCATTCCTATTCTATGACCATCCATAGAAGCATTAGCTCAACAAAAAAATACTTTGCAACAAAAACTGAGAGACATGACTAGTACTTGCAACCATACAGCTGGTTAGAAAATATGGTGAGAGAAGTGATAACCACGAGGAAATCATTATCAGCGCAACCTTCTTCTTCTTTTAAGACCATCCAAGCATGTCAATCTTCATTCTTCAACAAAAATCATTCCTACCTCAGTTCAACCAACATTAGATTCATGTCAACCTTCTTTCAACCCAACATTCAAACTCCTTTCAACCAAAACCAAATCCATTTCAACCAAAGTCCAAATCAAAATTCACATGAACCTAATACTCAAAGTACCCCTTTCAACAAAAGTACAAGTCAAAACTCATTCAACCAAAATCAAACCTCTTTCAACCAAAATCACACACCTTTCAACCAAAATAAAATTCTTTTCAACCAAATTCCAAATCAACCACATCTATCCACCATTTTATCATCCCCTAAGGTTACAAAAGACCAATCCACACTATCTTCATCCAATAGCACAATCTCCCAAGGGTTATCCATAGCACAGATCCAGTCTAATCCAAGTCATGATTCAGAGATTCTCGTTCAAGATCCTTTCTCATAAATTCAAAAGGTTGAAGCCTTCCAAAAATATCCCATGCAAACTCCCCCATGTCAGGAGGACAATCTAAAATCAGAAGAAATCAAACATGAAAGAAATCAAGATCAAGAACAAACCTTTTCATCATACCCAATTTTCGATCAAGATCCCGTTGACCAAGAGTCTTATGATGATCCCCTCGTTCTTTTCTATTCCACTCACAATAAAACCCTTGTTTCACAAGAGCAAGATGTTCTTTCAAGTACCATCCAACATCAACCTCCTAAACAAGATCTCATTATCATTTCTCCTAGTTTCTCTCATGATTCCAATGCACAAGTTGTCATGAACCCCTTATCAATAAAATCACCAATCCAGATCATACTACGGAGGACAAATCATCAATAATACTATATACACCATCATCAAATGACAATGTCATGATAGAAACAAGCATAACACCAGCTAATGAAATCAATACCCATATTGTTACATCTTCTTCTTCAAGCACAAGCATAACACTAGCTAATGAGATCAACAATTGGCTGGCTTCATCATACTCTTCAAGTGCATCAATAAAAATAGGCATGGAACCCACTCATGTCACAACTTTGAAACCAAAATCTATTTCCTTCATACACCCACACTTGAAAGACTGGGGGCAAGAATATTTACCACAATTGAATTGGTTTGAAATAAGGAGGCCATAGCAGAAACTGTACATGAAAGATTCGCAACTAAATATCCTATTGAAAAAGATAGGTTCATCCAACTCTTCAAACAAAGACCAATGAATTATCTACACAAATTTCATAACAACTCAATAACAAAATGCACCCAAAAAGATATTATATTTAAGGGTGGGTTCATTTCAACATATAGTTGCATGTCATTATTGTTTTCTCATATAGTTGCATCAATAAAACATGATGATTGTCTAAATTATTCACTTGTCCGTGCTAGAAGGAACTAAGGTTGTCTCATATCCTAGATACTTGTTCATGAGGTCTTTAGAAGGCCTTTAGTCATTCATCTTCAACATCACATTGTGATTAAGCTTTATCCTCGGTTGGGTAGAAGTTTCACTATCAATTCTTGTTACCCAAAATCGATCAATTGCTATATCTCACACATTAATCAAAAACTCTAAGTCATTACAAATACCTAGTTGGTCATGTGGTTAGTGAAAAATCCAATATTCTGCTTTAGCACCACTATAATTGTCCTACCTAAGTAGGTTTCATTACTTACAAGTCAAGGCAAGATAAAAGTGTTATGTCAATCTCAAGAAAAAACAAATAAAAAATTGATATATTACTAAAATATCACACATAAAAGTGCGATAGAAAAGAGAAAGTTTTACTAGAGGAACATGCAAGTAACTCCATCAGGGCTATGGATGCCTACTAGCAATGGAGCAATATTTGAGAGATTATATTGCATAATCTCATCATAGCCCTAAAAGCTTGCTTCCAGCAAGGCTCTATCTAGGTTGCTTTTGAAGTCAAAATAACTCACGTAGCTAGCCACAAAGGATTCCAAGGGTCTTTGATGGTTATAAGAATCAGAATGAACTCAAACGCACACACATGGGTAAAAGAAGATCAAAGTTTCAAGAATTGATGGAGAAGTTTTCCGCACCTCCATTCATAAATCTTGGTTACATAGTGTGTTAGGTTGGATGGTCTAAGTCTTTTGAGAATGGATTGAGCACCTATCCCTGAAATGTTTCACACCTTTAATCTAATTAGTGCATTTCAGAATAAAAGACACACACTCACCCTTGTTCGAATAGGAATTGCATTTTTTTCATGCATCTTGCATTAGCATAACTCATATCAAAATTCATTGTCTCCATCACATTATGCATCATCATATAAGGTTTGCATACTTGGGAGTATAACTGAAAAAATAAAAAAACATTCGAAAAATGATTGTGAAAAAACTCAAAAACATTCAAAAAATGATCTTGAAAAAAATAAAAAAAACATTAAAAAATGATCCTAAAAAAAATCAAAAAAACATTCAAAAAGTGATCCTAAAAAATCCTTAACATTCAAAAAATGATCTTGAAAAAACTCAAAAACATTCGAAAAATGATCATGAAAAAATCAACTAAAAAAAATTGAAATATGATCCTAAAAAAAAATACCAAAACATTCGAAAAAAGTCCTGAACAAAAAATAAAATTAAAAATCAGAAAACATCAAAATCACAACAAAAAAACATTCAAATACGATCCTAAAAAAAGATCAAAAACATTGAGAAATACCAAAAACCCTAAACATTGGAAAATCTCTTCGAAAACAAAAAACAATAAAATACTAATTTTAAAACTTGCAATAAATTGTCTCGTAAGAATCAAACACCCCAATAGATGTCCAACAAACACTTCGCATGAAGTTAAACAAAAGATACAACTAGCTTGTCAAAACATCTACAATCACACTGATCAATTGTCTAATCTATCGATTTATCAAACTATCAACGTGTTCAACATCTTGTGTTTTATTAAACTATCAACGTGATCAACATCTTGTCTTAAACAGAATCAGTACACTCGGAACTGACAGATCAGTCTTATATGGGGTCCAAAACTTTTGAAATTAGACATAATCAAAATTACACCAAACATATCAGAGCAAAGGCACAATCAGTCACACTATTGAGTTTTGTCTATTTTGGTTGACTATTTTTTATCAAATTAGCGAATATCATTGCTTTTAGCTACTCAAGGATGTCCAAAAGTTACTAGAGGAGACATGATGGGCATGATCCTTTTCTTTGTTTGTTGTTTGTGGTTTGAATTGATGAAGTTCTAGGGCAATTTTTCTAGTGGGTGTCTATGATAGGAGCGTTCTACTTGTGAATGCCACACATACTTCGACCCTTAGTGTAATTCCCAGAATGGAGGGTTCATTCCTTGTCTATTACCTATTTGTTTCTGTGCAATGAGATATCTATACACCTTGGTTCCTTATACCCTGGTGTAATAAGCTCCATTGTTATATAATAAGGCTCAATAATGATAATGTATTGCACTATGAATAAAGAAATGAAGACTATCTCATCAAAATTTCTATCATATCAGTCATTATTGCATCAAAATTTGGCTTACAAAGATTGATTCAGTTGACTAATTATTTTCTATCATTTTCTACATCTAACAACTAACAATTCTTCTAAGATCTTCAACATGTATTTTGATACAAAAAAATAATAATAATTATCATCACATTGCATGTTCATTACCATTTCATAATCATAATAAATTTTTCATCAACCATTATGCATCACAACATAAAGCTACATCAAATCACTACATGATATCACATTCATATTGCATTCATCATCACAATAAAAATACATTAGACCATGAAGTTCACCATCAAAAGTTCATCAATAATGCATATCATATATATCATATAAAAATGTATCTACATCATCAAAATCAGTATCCAATCTCTCAACCTATATTTCCTCTATCAGTAGGTGCACCTCGACTAGCTCCAACCTGTCCCGATGGCGCTCTAGGTGGACCCATCACTCATCGACTGCTAGTCTGTCGATAAGTATATCGACTCGATCTTCTCCCTGTGAAAGCACCAAAACTAGGTTCCCTTTGACCCTCGGGGATATCTCTCTCATAAACATGCCAATAATAAATAGCCTCCAATGTTGTAGCAAAATATCTATCTGCCTAGCTACGTGCCTCCATCACTAGCCGAAATAACTTATCATATGCATCCATAGTGATCTGAGACTACTTAATTGCCTCATCCCTCTCCCATTGTAATTGATCCCTATTAGTAGCTATCTGGTCCCTCTCTGCATTCAAATCCTCCATCACATGTCGATACTAATCCCTATCCTCCATCCATTGTTGTTGCAAAGTAGTGACCAAGTCATCTAAATGTCTAACCTGGTCTCTCAATCCCTCCTCATCTCCTCTATCCACACCTACAAACTCTCCATATTATAACCATCATCCCCACCCTCATCTCCATCGCTGCTTGATGACCCTGATCTTCACTCGTCACTATCATCAGAACTGCTCATGGATGCAGTCTCTCCACCAATATCCACATCCTCCCTATCACTATCCACCCGCCCTACGACCGTTGCTATCATATCTATACCTCCTCCACCTCAACCTCCTCTAGCCCTACCTCCTCCATCCCTACCTCCTCCATGTCTAACTCCTCCACCACTATCCTCTCCACCTCTCCCTCTGGGACCTGTGCCATGTTTAATTTGTTGAGCACCAATTGGAACTATCAGATTTGTCAAATGTACAGGCCTATGTTGTATCCACCATACACTATATTGCATTGTCGACCCTGGATCTGCTACACCAAGTCGCCATCCCCACAAAACAAGAGCAAGAGCATCAAAATCATCAATAGCAACATGAGGTTGTATACAGGCACCCCAATCACCAACCTCTCAAGTAGTGCAAGCAAAATAAGTTGTCACATCCGGAATACCCTGTACTTCCCTGAACTGTCTAAGCACATGGCCAGGAAGATGCATATCAATAACCCTGTGACTACCAACATCTTGACCAATAAGATATCTCTTTTGTCGATAAAAAGGAAGGGTTTCAAGGTCCCTTCAAAACTCATTTTATCCTAATCAAAAATGATTTTCTAGAAGTTGAATTAGGGAAAGAATGTTCACATAGAACCATAGGAGATTGGGATTTAACAACATAGCTTAAATATTCAATAGGTTTTTCTTTTCTGAGGGATCTCTCTACCTTCCCCTATAGGCTCAAGGCATCCATCATATGATGTTTTGGTTCAGACCATTTTCCAGTACAAGTCATGATTTTAGGAGACAAAAAACCAATTTGTTGTCCTTTCAATTTTGAGAATATGCGAATCAGAAACAAAAACTTTTTCAAGTTGAAGGAGGAATGGTGGATGGAAGGAAAAATTTATTGGCTCTAAACATTTTTGCATTATAGCAAAGCTCAAAAAAATTGAGAAAAATCTTCTTAAATGCAATACAGAGAACTTTAAGGACATTTTCACTTCAAAAAAGGAATTATGAGTAGAGATTGATGACCTAAGCTAAGTATTTTATTCTAGTATGGATCAAGAAAGATATCTTAGAGACAAGGAGTTATTATAAAGATATGAGGATATATGGGCTAAGGAGTAAACTTTCTAAAGGTAGAAATCTAGTGAGACTTGGTTGGCAATAGGGGATAAGAATTCAAAATTCTTTCATAATTCAAACAAGTAGAGAACAGATGTTAATAGAATCAGAGGCTTGAAGAGAGATGTCGGAACCCTCATAGACAAACCAAAGGAAATTGTTAAGCATTCGGTCTATTTTTCACATAGATCCTAAACAACTAGGAAGGTTCTAATTGGCATAATTTACAACCCTTCATTGACAACATTCCCAACCTAGTGACCAAGGAGAAAAATCACATGTTGATAGGAAAATTCACCTATGATGAGATTAAGGTAGTCCTATTTCAACTTCATTTGGATAAGGCCCTAGGTTTGGATAGTTTTCCTATTGTTGTTTCTCCCCAAATGTTGGTATATTATTAGGAAGGAGTTAACTGAGGCCATTGAGGTAGCTATGAATTTAGGCAAATTCTTAAGGGAGATAATTATGCCTTAATTTCTCTTATCCCCAAGAAGGATATGGCAACAAGCTCAAATATTTTTAGTCTCATTTCTCTTTATAATACTAGATCTACAATATCATGTCAAAGGCATTGACAAAGAGATTAAAAATCATTATTCCTCATATCATTTGAGACTAACAAATAGGGTTCATTCCAAGAAGGTCAATTTTGGACATGGAGTTATTATTTCTCAAGAAGCAATATACTCTATTCAATGCAATAAGTCCCCAATCATTCTCATTAAAATAGAAATAAAGAAGGAATACGACAAGGTTGATTGGAGTTTTTTCTACAAATGTCTAGAGGCCTTTAGGTTCAACAATCAATGGGTGAATTGGATTTTATATTGCATCTCAAGTCTAAGGTATTCAATTCTCATTAATAGTTCAATTGTAGGTTTCTTTGATAGCCCTAGGGGGATAAGGAAAGGGGATCGTTTATCTCCTTTCCTCTTTATAATCATGTCTAAAGCATTTGGGAGAGCCATTAGGTCTAATGAAGAGGAAGGGCTGATTAAATGAGTTAAAATTACAAGTGGTCTGCTAGCAGTGACCCATCAATAATTTTCTCATGATATGATGCTATAAGTTGATGGGAGGAAAAGGGAAGCAATGCAGTTGAGAACATTTTTAAAGTAATATGTGATAGCTTCAGGTCAGGAAATCAATTAGTTTAAATCAGAGGTATTTTTCTTCTCAATGGATCATAGGACAGAAATTGAACTTCTACAGTTTCTTGGACACAAAGTAGGCACACTCCCATGTATATATTTAGGGTTACCCTTGAACAAAGGATTAAGATCCAAAAAACTATGGAAACTACTTAAGGAAAAGATGGAAAAGAGATTATCCCATTGGAAAGGGAAATGGCTCTCTTGGGGAAGGAGACTCACTATGTTGAGATCATTTATCTCTTCCCTTCCCATATATCTTATCTCTTGTCTCTTGTTTTCAATTGGGATGAACTCAAACATAATATAGCTCATGAAAAAAATATTTTAGCAAGTCAATGATGAGAAAATGAAGTTGGCATTGATCTCTTGGAACAAAATTTGTAATCCCAAAAAATTCAAATTAGTGGACTTGAGAAATCAACTTTGGTAGAACAAGTCTCTTGGGGCTAAACTTGCTTGGATGATGTATCAAGAGCCTCATTTGTAGTGGGTGCATATTCTAAAACATAAATACTTATAGAATAATGATGCATGTGAGATATTTAGAACTCTAAACCCACCTAAGGGGTCTAGGGTGTGGAATTTCACACTCAATTCTAGATTGGTTATTTCGAAGTAAATTTCTTGGGATATCCAACATGGTTGGTCTTCTTTATTCTGAGAGGACTCCTAACTTGGTCTTCCTACTATAGATGACCTAATGGATACTAGTATAATCAAGACTTACATCAGACATCACTAGGGAGATACAATCAAGGACTATGCAGAATTGCCAAATCTACACCCTTCCTTGGGATGGTAGTGGAGAAGCATAGAGGATTTTTCCTTACTAGATAGAGATTTAATTAGACTTAAATAGAGTTTGGAAGAAAAAAGAGTGACCTTCAGACTTGGGCAAGATAAATTAATTTGGATGGGCTCCAAAACAACGCAATATAATGCCAACAAGGGTTATAAGAGCATCACTTGGAGCATGAACTTGTTAAAGACAAAACTTCCTATGGAATTTTGTTGGAAAAATATCTATCTTCCTAAGGCCAGAGTATTCACTTGGGCTTCTCTTCAAGGGAGAATGTTAATTGCTAAATTCTTTAGAAAAAGAGGTTTTGAAGTAACTTTGAAATGAGTTTTATGCAAGAATGTTGAGGAAACAATGGAACACATTTTGCTCAGCTATCCATACTCACAAACTTATTGGAGATGGCTTTGTGCTTAGTTAGGATGGATAATGGCCCTTCCAAATGATATATTGTTTGTTCAAAGGTTGGCCAAAAAGATGGAGGATAAAATATCTTTGGAAACCTATGGATATGTAGCCCATCTATCCTTCTTTGGGAATTGTGGAAAGAACAAAATAGGGAGATCTTACAAGATAAGGCTATGACAAGAGAAAGTTTGACTTATAAGGTGGAAATATCTATTGTAGAGCTAGCTAATAGAATGAATTCTTCTCATTTGGAAAAAGGAGTTAGATTCTTTTAGTAGGATAACCAGATGAAGAAAGTTTGGTGTGGTTTAAAGATACCCACATTCTTCAGCATTGGAGGGGATGTTAGTAGGAAGGCTAGGGAATAATGTTTTTGGACTCCTCCCCAATATGGATGGTTCAAATTGAATTTTGATGGAGCATCTCGTGGCAATGCAGGGGTGGTTGGGGCTAGTGGGGTAATTCATTTCTAAGATGGATCAATAGGAGCAAGATACTCCTTACCTTTGTAAAAGGATACTAACAATGTAGCAAAATTCAATGCAGTGATAGAAGGTTTATTTCTCTGCAAAGATTTGGGAATTTATACGATTGAGATTGAAGGGAGATCAACAATAGTAATGAATGCATTTAGGTCCAAAGAAACCCCTAATTGGAGATTGGGATCTTTATTGGATAGGGCTTTGGAAATTTTAAACTTCTTTAAGGATTATAGAATTAATAATATTTATAGAGAAGGGAATAGAATATACAATATATTGGACAATGTAGTGGCTGATGGAATTCTCTTCTACAAACTAGGTCCTATTGATGCATAAGAATTTTTAGGGGAGTGCTAGAAGTTTTGTATGGACAAGACATTGATTAAATATCCTATTAAATTTTTATCATGAATAATTGTAGGTTTATCTCTAGTTTTCCTCTTTGGTCAGTGTAGGACATTTTGATGTATTAGTTTGGAGATTTGGGTTTTTGAGTTGGCTACCCTTCCACATGAGACACATTAGATATTATCCAATAGTAAGAAAATGTTATGTTTTTTATCTGAATCCTAGGGTAATGTTTGTATTTAATGAAGAAGTCTAATGGCTAGGTTGGGCCACCTAGGTTTACACAAGATTTAAGTCACATCATAATGAAATTTTGTTGATATGTGGGATTTAGAGCAATTCAAAATGAAGGAAAAGATGGTTGGGCTTCATATATTAATGAAATATTTATTTATTTCTTTATTGAGAAGCTATTAGAGATTTGGGAAATATTTTTACAAATACATTACTTGGCTTAGTTGTACTCATTTGAAGTTTTTTTGTGGTTTCTAGGTAGTTTTTCTAATGGATTCACCCATTAGGCTTGTTTTTTAGAGGAGGTATGTGGTTTTTTTAGCTTCTATGACCAATAAGAACCTAATAGAGGTGATGAATCATTCTCATTGTTTGTCATCCATGCATCCAATAGGGCTTTATGGGTTGAATTCATTTGAAAATATCATAGATGTAGAGTGAATTTGGACTCCCTACTTTCTTTCTAGCGATTGTCTTGTGGATGGGGGAAAAGAAGCTCGTAGCAAAGGAGCTTTGTAGAAGGGTATTCGGAAATGGTTTCCTAGGTAACATTGAGTAGGTTCTTCATAATGTGGATGAGAATTTAATCATTACCTATCCTAAGAATTACTTTCATGTTAGATTCTTTGGCAAATTAGTTCCAAGATTTTTGGTGATAATCAACAGTGATATGCCTTCACGTATTTGAAGATCCAATATTCAAATGAATCTAGAATTTCTTAAAAGACTCATAAGTTTTACTCATAATAGTTTATTGGTCAATGTCACTAGCAATGCAGTGTATGAGGAGGTAGATTGGGTTGTGGAGTTTATGAAGGATGAAGACATTGATTTTATTGGTAGCATTGGTTCAAGTGATATAAAACCTGATGTGGAGCTACAAAGAATGATTGATGGAGCATCTTTGATTGTAGGAGCTCATGAAAATCATGTCCCTAGAGTGGATGAGTTTGGTCCTTCAAATGTCTCTGCTTCTTTGGGATAACCTCTATTATGTCATAAATTCAAATATTTATGCTCTATTCATTTGTGTGACCTTGTTAAAGGCATTTTGTAAATCTTTTTTTTTGGGACTAAAATTTTGTCACATTTTGGTTGATATGTTCTAGCTCTGGTTTAAGAGAAAACTATGGCATGTTTCGGGCTTGGGCCTCTATTTTATAATGTTCTAGCAACTAAATGACTTGTCTTTCTGACCTGCCTTTCCTATGTATAATGCATCATAGAAGCAGAATGGGTACATCTATTCGTGTCTGTGCCTCTTGTTTATTCCCGCATCTTCCTTTAGAAATGTCATCTTGTATGAGGGGTGGTGATTTATATGTTATGATGATAACTACAATGGAAAGAATCAACACCAAATCTCAAATATCTCAATTTGAATTTGTCGGAGTGGTAATCATGTCAGCTTCACTGTCACTATATGGTTACATTTACTTAAATGGAATAGAATAGAATAAATAATAAAATGGGTTTAAATCTCATAATAGGAAACCACTAACTAAATCAATGTACATTCTAATAGCCTAAGTTTGCATTCTAATAGCCTAAGTCCATAGTTGAGCTCAAACAAAACTATAATGGAAATCAAACAAATTTTTGGAGGTTAAATGAATAACTTTCAACTTTCTGAATTTGGATTAGCATAGTGTGGCCCAAACTAGATGGTGAGCCCTCCAAAAATTCTCAAAGGCCTCCTATATGGAGAAGGCTAGCGAGGGTGTTTCGAAATAGTTTTCAATTAGCAATTGACACGCCACAACTATTTTTGGTCTACTTCCAACAAGTTTTTTATACAAAGTTGGATTTACATCAGCTCCTTTGTCCTCTTTCCTCAATTTTAAACATGTTACTATAGGTGTTGGGGCTGATTTACAATCCATCATATTAAACCATTTTAAAATGTCACTTGCATACTTAGATTGTGAAATGAATATACCTCTCTCATTTTGACTTACTTAAATGCCAAGAAAATATCTCATTGAACTCAAATGATTCATCTCAAGTCCATTTTTCATAGCTAATTTAAATGTGTAGTCAATTGATAGATCAACCATGAAAATCAAGTGATCAACACAGAAATAAACTATTATGATCTCACCTTTCTCATTTATCTTGGTACACAATGTAGTTTCATCGTTACACCTATTAAAGTCATTTTGCAAAAGATAAGAGTCAATTTCTCTATAGCATGCTCTTGGGGCTTGTTTGAGTCCATAGAGTGCCTTCTTGAGCTTGTAGACGTTGTTTTCATGACCCAAAATTTCATATCCAGGTGGGTGCTCTACATAGACCTCTTCTTCTAATATGCCATTTAAGAAAACCGATTTCACATTCATCTAATATACTGCCCACTTCTTTTGACTTGTGAATAACCTTTTGTTACAAGTCTTTCTTTATGCTTTTGCACAATACCATTTTCATTCAATTTTCTTTTGTAAACCCACTTCTTTTCCTTATGGAAGACTCGTTAACTCCCATGTTTGACTCTTTCTTCATTCATTTCATGCACCCATTTTTCTTCTTTAATTGATTCTTCAAAATGAATTGGATCTTCAACATGTGAATATAAAGAAAATAGAGAAAATTGATCTACATTATTTTCATCATCATTTTGCTCATAAATCTCTCTTAAACTTTCAAATTTTTGTCTTCTCAATATTGCTCATGTGGTGTTCGACATGTAACTTGAACTTGTTGAATGTGAACTTGATGGTCCACCACCAAGAGTTCCAAATGAGGATGGTGTTTGCTAAATATTTAATGGAGTATTTACTTAAGTTTGTGGGGTTGTCCTTATGCCTAATGATGGTTTTATTTGATCACTTTGTTGACGTTAAATGAGTGTGGAAGGAATCACATTTGGAAGAGTAAGTGCTAGTATAAAATCTTCACATTCTTATTGTGGTAAGTTGGCTGAAATATTGATTGTTTTGTCTAATGTTTTATCCCATGCTTCATCTTCTACGAACTACACATCTTTGTTGATCATAACTTTTTTGTTGATTGGATTGTATAACTTGTAAGCATTGTATTCATCACTATATCCCACAAATATACATATTTGTCCTTTATTGTTTAACTTTCTTCTTAACTCATCCAACACATGTGCATATGTCACACATCCAAATACTCTCATATGAGAAACATTATGGTTTCTTCCACTCCATGCTTCTTCCAGAACCATATTGATGACACTTTTGGTAGGACATCTATTAATTATATATCTTGCACATGCTACAACTCCAAGACAATATTCATTCGACAAATATTTTGTCTTCAACATGTTTCTTGTCATTTCCATTATTGTCCTATTTTTCCTTTCAGCTACACCATTTTGTTGTGGGGTATACCTTGTAGTAAATTGTTTGTGGATATCATGATTCTTGCAAAATCTTATGAAGTCATTTGAAAGGTACTCAGCTCCTCTATCCATTGTTAATGCTTTGATGTGATGCCCATTTTGCTTCTCAACAAGAGCCATGCATTGGCAAAAATAATCAAACACCTTATGCTAATGTTTTAGAATTTAGACCCATATCTTTCTTGTGAATTAATTAATGAATGTCAAGAAGTAGTAGCTTCCACCAATTGAGGGTGTTTACATTGGCCCACAAAAATCTGAGTGAACAATCTCCAATGGTTCATTTGCCCTTATCGACTTTCCTATTGAAAATGATTCTCTATGTTGTTTACCCAAAATCCAACCTTCACATACTCTATCTAGTTTTTCTATTAGTAGGAACCCCTTCACCATTCTTTTCTTATGCAATAAGTTTAGGCTTCCAAAGTTTAGGTTCCGAAGACTTAGAGGTCATAACCAATTCTCATATTTAATTTTAGCTTGAAATATTACTTGGGGAATTGTTGTATCTTTCTCTTCATCCTCTTGTAAGTTTGTTGGTGGGTGTGCTTCAGAAAATTCTGCCTTCTAATCTAGTTTTAACCTTAACAAAAGCATTTTATTGTTTCTCATTTGGACCTTTGCAATAATCTGATTACTTGGAAATTTATCTAGAATTGTGCATTCTTTGTTCTTGAAAAAGAAATGATACCCCTTTTGAATGAGATGCTATATACTCATTAAGTTATGTTTCAACCCAGGAGAAAAATACACATCCGGAATAAACTTTTTCTCCCCATTTTTTGTTATAATGTTGACATTTCCTTTAGCCATAACTGAAACATTGTTGTCATTCCCCAATGGTACATTTGGTTTTACATTTTCGTCCAAACTAGAAAATATTTCTAGGTTCTCTGTCATGTGATTCCTGCAACCCGAGTCTGAAAACCATATCTCTTTCTCACTTTCTTGTGCAACATTACAAGCTATGAACATCCTATCTTGATTTTGGTTTTCTCTTGTGAAGTTAGCATTTTGTTGCCTAGAATCATATTGCTTCTTTCTACATTAATTTAAGTAATGCCCAAATTTTTTGTAATAATGACATTGAACTAAGAATTTGTCATACCTTTGTCTTTGTGGTTGATTTTGGCTGCTACCTCTTCCACTTGAGTTTTATGGGGCTGCCTCTTCCACCTCTATATGGATTTCTTCCTCTACCTAAAAAATTTCTTCTTCCCTTGCCTCTACTATGGCTGATCAAGACTTGTGTCTTGAATTCATGCTCCAAATTTGAATTTATCGACCTTCCCAAACTATGCTCATGAGAAATAAGTGATCCAAATGAAGCTCATCCACTGAAAACTGTGAGAGATTCTTTGTCTCTTCTATGACAACCACAATAGATTCAAATTTTGTAGGAAAACTATGATAGATTTGAAATCTTTTCAACCACTCTCCTCTCTTCAAGTGTCTCACCACGATATCTGATTTACCAGTCCAATGATTTGGGTGAAAAATGAGTCTATTGTATTTTATTCTTTCATGCATATGGTCTCAAAATCCCTTCTTAACATTTGCAACTTAGTTATTTTCACTTGTTCCATTCCTTGATAAGTTGGTTGAAGAATTTCCTTTGCTTGTTTTGACTTTGTTGCTTCTTGAATCCTTGGAAAAATGATTTTATTCACACCTTGAAAGATGAAGAAGAGGGATTTTGATTCCTTCTTTCTATTTTTATTTAATAAGTCTTTTTTTGCTTGAGTTAATACATTATATGTTGTTGCATCAATTGAATTTAGGTAGCCATTCTCAACAAACTCCCATAAGTCTTGAGCACAAAACAATTCCTTAATTGAAATTGCCCAATAGTCATAATTTTAACCATTGAACTAAGGAATTTGTGACTTTGTCAAACTTATGTTCAGAACTACTATGATTGCTTTCAAATAACTTTCTTGAAAAACCCTTTTAACTTTTTGTAAAACCTTAAAAAAATTTAACACCACTAACCTTCAGCTTTGATACCACTGATAGAGAGAGGCTAACGAGAATACATACATAAGAATAAAGAAAAAAAATAGAGATAGAAACAGAGCAAGCTGAAATATTATATTTTCATTTTTATTTTAAAACATTCAAAGCTCTGAATTCAGATAACCCAAAA
The DNA here is from genome assembly GCF_030272615.1 of Cryptomeria japonica. Taxonomy (NCBI): domain Eukaryota; kingdom Viridiplantae; phylum Streptophyta; class Pinopsida; order Cupressales; family Cupressaceae; genus Cryptomeria; species Cryptomeria japonica. The sequence continues at coordinate 217,686,439 of NC_081411.1, read as the reverse complement.
CACGGAACTGCAAACAATATTTAATTACAAGTAGTTGTTTCTCTTTCTTCACTTCATAGAGACAACAGTGATGGCACCGTCTTCTACAGCCAAGATAAAACTCCATTTTTACCTTTTCTTTTTCACATATCTAGCAAAGGAGGAAGTCTAAAGAAGATAATAATGAAAAGTTTTTTTTTTAACTCAAAACTGTCTTGATTTGGAGTGAGTGCGAAGATAGGTAACCTGCAATAGAGATAGATTTGATAGAAAACACTAAGGTATATGGTAAAATAAATGAGGCAGTTGGAGATTAACTCCAACAATTTTGATTTTAAATTTGTTATTATTTCTTTGTGAAAAATTTATGTTTTTAAAGGAATTTCAATATCATTATAAAGAGTGATAATAATTTATCTTACGATAGTTGTATAAGTATGTTTTTAACATATTTCTCCATGGATTCAATTAATAAATCAGCATTAAGAATATTGAAACACATTATTTACAAGTTCATTTAGTCTGATGAAAATAAAAGGGAGTATAGATGTAAAAATCATATGTGTACTATTTAACTTGATATCATTTTTATTATTATTTCATTGGAAAGTATTACAATTCCAAAATTTTGAAACTTAAAAGGATAAGGAGATTGATAAAGTGTATTGAAACACCCATATATCAATGAATTTAAAGAAAGTAATTTAAATTCAAACATTTTTGGGATGACAAAGTAATTTAAACTCAAAAATTATTGACATAGATGTAAAGGTATGTAAAAGAAGTTCAATTTCTCAAATAAATGATATGTTGGAAGAGAGGTTTTAAGCTTTTTAGTTCATCATCTTGAAGTACCTTTTTATTTAATAAACAAGGGTATTGAAATAATATAACACATTCATTAATTTTCTCATTAGATCATTTATCATACTCAAACATGTCTAAAACACTAGTTTTTAAGCTCATAGAAGTTTGGAAATGGATAACAAATTCTATAGATAGATCTAGCACTAAAGAATATAACAATCTTAAGAGTGAAAGACAATCGTTACACCCTAATATTATCATCAAATACATCATTTAAACATATTTTATTGAATAATTATAAATTAGAATTGGGATGACATTTAGAATAATATAATTTAAAATAGGTGCCAAAAACCATGACTTTGATGTACAACAAGTGTGATATTTAACACTATGTGATACCATCATATTAGTAGGGATTCTATACAATTCTTCATTCATATTTAACTCTAGATAATTCAAGGGGAGGAATGCACATAATAATAATATTGAAAGAATGTGAAATGATGGATATAAAATATTTGAAAGGATGAGTCATAAGTGGTGAAGGCACATGTGTAGTAGAAGAAGAAGTCACACTATAAGTCAAATACAAATGAGTAACATCAATAGTATTGGATTAAATAATAATACTAGGTTTTCAAATTTTTTGTGTGGTGTAGACCCAAATATACATAAGACTCTGCCAAAATGAAGATAATTGAATTTCAAGACCCACCTCAAAAAGAAAATCTTGACAAAGGGTTTGTACTTGTAGAAACTATCTCCAAGGATCCCACTTCTTCTTGGTTTATAGACTCTGAATGGACCCCTAACAACCCTAATATTACTACAACCCTTAATTCTTCCATGCCTTCTTTATTTTCCCCTCCTCCATCCCCTATTGCATCCCCCTATGAGTGGGACTTGAAAAAGGTTTTTGAAAAAGTCCAATGAATTTTTTGTAATGCATGCCAAAATACCCTAAGGAAACTAACTAACTAAACATGATAATATAGATTTTTTTTAATAAATATTTAATACTACACATGCACAAATAACATAATATCCAATAATCACATACATCAATAAATCATGAGAATAGTAATATAACAATGCAAGTGGACATAAACAAACAACACATAGATAACATTCCCTAGGGTATTCCAATGTCATCGCTTAATACAACAAGAAGATATAAACCACATCAAATAATACTAGTTTACAATTCCAACATTCATTTCAACTAGAGTCATAAGAAAGTAAGCATTAATATAATCAACACACATTCATGAATCACAACCTAATAACAATATCCATTGCCCACAATATCATTTAGTCATAAAATTATAGCATATTATTAAAACAACTAATATGAAGGTTCATTTTAATGCACCAAATCCAAATGTTCCTACCCAGTTACTTCACCCATTAAGTATACATAACATCTCTCTTCAATATCATTTTCAATTCCTAATAGATGAATCTATACAAAATTATTACATGATATACATGTCATCCACACTAAATAAAAATATTTCTAATCCAAACAACATAATCTTATTTCAAGAATCATAGCCACTACCCACAATAATATCAATTATCCAATAGTTCAATACATGTCTTACAAGAATATCTTCCCCTATATACAACATAGACTACCATGAATAATAATCTCAACCTACAATTACAATTATCCAAAGTACATGATATAATGAAGTATCTAATCTCAAGATACATAATAATATGCTCCAAAAATCCATCTCAAGATGAAGAGATAAGAATCCATAACCCTTGATGTATGAACAACCAATGAAGAGAAAATCACAAAGGAAGAAGGCACCAAACCATCTAACCATATGGAACCAAAAGGTGCACCCCTGTGCTCCAGAGATTGACACAAGATCTCACACATTGTAAACATAGGTTAGAACCTAACAACCAAAGGACATATAACCACTTAGACAACAACCATAGCTGAACGCAATCACAAAGCCATAACTACATCAACTTCATAAGGCTCAACCAATGAAGCACAAAACAAAAAATGCTAGAGGTTTCCAAACAAATAAGGCTTAAGGATCTAGGACGCATATAGGGAAGATTGTCATCACATTCTATCACCATAAAAAATAGGGAGATCGTTGGGCCCTTCCCCAACACTCGTGACACCCATACGAAACTGTCTCAACCTTTGAGAGAATCAAGGGAGTTTGGTTTTCCTATCCAAGGCCTTCCCAATCTCATCCTGAGCCTATGCTAGTGGTTGTTCACCAAAATATGTCATTATCAAGGGAGTATGGCACAAAAGAATTTCATTATCTTATTAATGTGAAAACCCACTACCAAACCTATCTAGATTAATTATTTAAGATTATCACTTGTTTACAAAAAATCTTCCAATGAGATTTCCTAGCGGTCCAGACCATAACACCCTACATAAGGGAGATCATGGTGATCTATCTCTCATGACCTAACACCCACTTGGAAGCCCACTCTCCCTATCATGCTCCTAGACCTTGGGTGTAACATAACACACTCAAGAAAATATACAAATATGGATCTTCCAAAGAAATCATATAATGTTCCTTGAGGAAACTATGTCCAAACAAATCATAAACGCTTTTGCTTTCACATTTTCATAATGAAAAAATCCCATATAACAGTTATCGAATCCAAGAGCCATAAACCTTAATCAAGGTGAAATTCCAAATGTGAATTCTATTAATCCATTGCAAGACATAAAAGTCCTCCAATAGCCAAGAGAAACCAAAAACCATCACCAGGATGATACATGCAAATCACAAATAATTAAGCAAGCCTCTAGTCTAGCAAAACAAGTCTCCGACTTAGAAAATCCACACAAAACAAAACAACACCTATGCATAGAATTATGGCACTTTCACAAACTAAAATAGTGCATATGATAGATGATTTAGCACCTCTGCAAACTAGACTGCCACATATACAAAGTATTATGATGCATATAATATATAGACTAGCGCATTTACCAGATACCATGGTGCATATAAACCACATAATAGCACACATGATAGATGATTTAGAACATTTGCAACCCAAACTAGTGCATATATGTTGGTAAATAGATTTGTCTTTCCTTATCTATTTAATTTAAAGAACTGTGAAACATAGGAAAGAAGACAAATTTTCTACCAAACAGTTGGAAAATCATCTAATTGATTAACCTCTGAATTTAGGTACAACTCCCTCTAGTAAATATTCATTCAGCTCCAAATTACATACAATCAATAGAATGCTTTTCACTAGAAAGCACTTAAAGGCAATTGCATACACCAGTCGATACAAAATGAATGCAAGCACTGATCCATATATAACTTATTTATATAAAGCTGACAAACTTCATACAAACACTAAAACAAAATGAAAAAGCTTATAAAGATGAAGTTAGCCAATAGTTTTCTACACATATACAAAGTATAACAGCCTCTTCCTCAAAATAGATTTACACAAAAATTAGGCTTCAAAAATTAAACACACAGATTTGAAACTGAAAATAGCTGTTAATAAGATTTCACATTCATTGATGGTCATCTACTTTCTTCATACACAAAATGTTCTTAGCTAATCTTAAAGATAGTCTTTTTCAAAAACATAGTGAACCTTTCAAAGTCATTACATAAGATATTTATAGGTCACCAGACCCAATAGTTCTTTCTAACCAAAGTGAAATTAATTCATAAGAGTTAATAGAAAGCAACAATAACTGTATAACCGAAATTTAAAGAAAATAACTAGACTCGCTGGCAAACAACTGCCAGCAATGCTAGTCATGCAGTCTGCTGAGTTCCGATGTGATCGCTCAGGTTGGTGTCTTGGATAGACACCATCACTGCCTTGGCCATGCTCCACTCTCAGTGCACTTTTGAAAACTCCTGGATTATAGTTACGTGTGGCAAACTGATATGAATAACTCTCTTTTTCCAAAGCTCCTTTTTCCTCTTTACCATTTGCACTTTATCTCTGTGTGAATCTAGATGATCGAGGCAAATGGTGAGCATCGATTCCACTTTAAAGATCCTTGTAAAATCTTCCATGAACAAGGATTTCTCCATTTTGACCTTCTGATGTGGCTGCCGAACTGGTTAATCATCTCTATAGTGTCTTCTAGAGTTTCACTATCCTCTTTAAGTAATTGGAGATACACACATTGTAAGTCCTTCTGCATGGTCGCCCTCAAGGCTGTTAACTCACCATGCAGATTGGTTAACTCATTATAAACCTCCTCAATAATCTGGTTGCGCCACTCAATACTCTCCTTGCAAATGAATATTACATCCACATTTAGTCCTAATACTTGGTTTTCAGCAAGAAAGTTCATTAGACCATAATGTTGAATATCTCGCATCTGCTTCTAAATCACAGCCCATTTAGATTTCTCCTTCTACCATGAGATGAAGTTGGAGTCAAAGGCTTTGGTGACCTAATTGGAATCCTTGAAAATCTAGACCAAGACCGTTATGTAATTAGTTGCCTAGTGCATGATGGAGGTGAGCCACTCTAAGAAAACCTCAGCAATCATCCTGTTTCGCTGAACTTCATCCAAGAATTTTTGATTGCTAGGTGATTTGGGACTAAATGGACCTCAATGTTGGGACAATGGCAATGGGCTATTCTGCAAAGCATGAATATATTGGGCCATCTAAGTTAAACTTTGTTTCAACTCAGCCTTGTCTCTCTCATCCTTCCAGGTACGGGAGATAATTCATTTAGTGGAAGTCTCCAGATGCTTCACATCCATGGCTCTAGTTCTGACCCCCAAATCAATTCATTCAATAGTATAGTCCACTTCTGAAGCCGTAGCAACATCTTTGTTGGACTCAAGTCTAGCAATGTCTGTTGTCCAATGCTTCATGCTCTCATCAAAATCAATCATTGCCTCTGTTTTTAACTTTTTGAGCTTTGTAGACCTTCCTAGACATTTACTCATAGCATCCTCCATTGATACTGAAATCAGAACTACATTCCTTTTCTTGGTGATTGAATCACTTAACCATTTTGGTGCTAGAGTCAGTTCCTTTGAAGGCATGGGTGGAAACCCTGCTGAGGATGGTGGCATGGCATGGTCTATATGGGACTGGATTTTGAGTGTTCCTCAGTCCTGAAAAATAGTATCTATATCAATTGAAACCTTGTCTTCTTCGGAAATAGGGGATGTCATCTTTCTCGGTGTTTCCTCTAGGTCCAAATCTAGAATGAGGTGAGAAGCCAGCAGCTTGAAACCCTTCTTGGATATCGATCTGGTAACTCGGCCAGCAATAGAAATCTCCACCCCAATGTCAAGTTTCTCTTCTTTAATCCTTGCCTGTGCTTTTCCTGCATCGAAAACAAGAATGTTAGTCACAACAAAAGTTTTACTTGTAGTAGTCCTCTTCCCACTTTTACTTCTTGAACTGGTTGCTTGTGTCGGATGAAATCAGCAACTCCTAAGCCAATTTTCCATCCTATGGATTACACTAAAAGTACGTGTCTGAATACTATCCGCCATCTTCTTGCTCCAATCTACTTTCAGAAGAGGTTCATCATGGACCCGTTTCATAAACTTTGAGTCAAGTATGTCTTCATCATCGGTGGTGACACTCAAGGTATCCATGGGCAATTTCATGTCATGATTTTGCCTCAAAGTTAGTCTAGACCAACTCCTTCTCCGTACTTCAAATTCATCTTGGCAAACCTCCCAACAATCCTCCAACTGAGGAACATGCTGATCAGGTACCACTTTCTTTACATACTGAGCAGTGACACCCTTACTATCAAAGTTATCCCTTTTTACAAAGGACTTCAAAGGAAACCTTTTAAATTCAAGTTCAAGATCCAATGCATCAGAAACTGACCTATAGCTATAATGGCCTAAACCAATGGGAAAATTCTGCTTGTGTCAGAGTCCTCACCATAATCTTTTGTGACATAAGCAAGTTGTCTAGATTCTTCGATCAAAATGCAGGAATCTGAAATGTACCTGGGAAGTCTAAAGGGTTCACCCATACCATGATTATACCACTCTTCCAAACTTCATCTCACAAATGAGATCTTACATTTATACAAAACCTAGACCAAATGTGTAGGTTAGCTCACTAAGAATATTACAATTAAATCAATTACAAATAAGTCTTGATGTGATACAACATGTTGTCTTAATACATTTACAATAATATTCAATCAATAAATCATATCCATAACGTGTCATGCTGATCTGGAATAGATAACGCATATCGGTCCATAACCTAGACCTATTTGTCGGTAACAATGAATATGTCAACCCGTTTAGACCAATAACCAAAATATCAAAACCAAGTATCCAAACCATGTCTTAGACATAAAAAAGTGATATCCAAATGATAAAAAGTCATCATCTATGTCGGTGAACCATATAACCCACCAGTAAGCATATACCGGTGAGTGTGCATAAGTCATTGACCTTGCTGGTGAACACAATGTGCTAGCTCAATAGTAAATCAACAATGTAGATCTCCAGAAGGATAAGTGTTGACATCAATGACAAAACCAATGCAACACATCCATAATACCAATAGTAATAAGACATGTTTGATTGCTCATATTGATGAGAGTTGGTTATGACATAAGAGGTTGTGTCATGTTAATTTTGATTGTCTTGTTAAGATCAGTTAAACTAAGGCTATTAGAGATATACCTAAGATTATGAAGCCTCATAATTTGGTATGTAAGGAATGTCAATTGGGAAATCAAGATAGAAGTTCTTTTAAGAGCATACATGATAAATCTAATGATGTACTTAATTTGATTCACACTGACTTATGTGGTCCAGTAAGGACTAGAAGCTTTCAAGGTGATAGGTATTTCATGTTGATTATTGATGAATATTCTAGGATGATGTGAGTAACTTTTCTAAGGGAGAAGTCTGAAGCCTTTGAGAGATTCAAGATCTTTAAAGAAAAGGTTGAAATAGAAACTAGATGGAAAATCAAATGTCTAAGATTAGATCAAGGGGATGAGTTCACTTCTCATGAATTTAACAGTTACTGTGAGATAAATGGAATTAGGAGACAGTTATTTGCACCTCGGACTCCTTAGTAGAATGGAGTAGTAGAAATAAAGAACATAACCATTTTGAATGCAACAAGATCTATGATGATGGAATCCAAAATGTCTCATATCTACTAGAGAGAAGTAGTGATTACAACAATCTACACATTCAACGTAGTTCACATCAAAGGTGAAATGAGAGATACTGATGAGAGGAAGAGCACTTCTGGTGGAGCTTTCTTTGTTGGAAAGAAACTGGTTTCATGGATCAGCAAAAAAAAGTCATGCATTTCTTTATCTACTGCAGAAGCTGAATATGTTGCACCAACAATTAATTGCACTCAAGTCTTGTGGATGAAGCAAATGTTGAACGATATCAAAGTAAATTGTAGTGAACTGGTAGTTATCTACTGTGATAACTCTGTAGCTATTGACATCTCTAAGAATCTGGTATTTCACTCTAAGACTAAGCATATATCAATAAAGTATAACTTTTTGAAGGACGAGGTAGAAGGAAAGGAAGTCAAATTGATTTATATGAACACTAAAGAACAGATTGTGGATATATTCACTAAATCACTGTGTAAGGAATCATTTGAGTATTTGAGAGACAAGTTAGGGGTTTCTACCACTCCATCAGAGACTTGATTGATGCAGTTTGTCATTAGTCTGGCTTGCATTATTAGATATATTATTCATTCTGACATTGATGAGTGGTGCTACTACTCAGGGGGAGTAGTCATCTTTGAGATTCAGAGGTCTACATTATTGCTTTGATATTTGTGTCAGATTTTAGGCATTGATATCAAAGGGGGAGAGATAGTGATGTGAAAAATAAATTCAGAACTTTAGAGAGAGATCATTTATAGGGGGAGAGTTATTCTGGAGATTTTTGGTTGTCTTCCATAGGGAGAGACTTGTTTTGAATTGTTTGGTACTTACATGTTTTTCACATCTAGTGTTTCCATCAATGCCAAAGGGGGAGATTGTTGGCATTATGGATGAATTGATTATGTGTTGCATTGATTTTTTGTCATTGATTTCAACACTAGCTATTATGGTTGGTTACCGACAGACAGGTTTTGGTTACCGGTAGAAGATCTAGTGTTACCGGCAAAAGAGACTATTTGTTGGACACTTTTGGCATGTTTGGATCAATGGAGTATGTTTCATTTTATGTGTTACATGTTCCTAGAGCATGTTTTGGTCAGTTGGTATTGACTTGGTAATTGGATGCTATCATACAGTCTTGTAAACCCATATCGGCATAGGTTTAAGGTTTAATCAATAGAGCTTCCACTGAGAAATCTTGACAGGATGCATAAGTGGTGTTGGTGTGGCTTCTAGATGGATTTCAAGATACCGAAGATTTTCTTTGATCGTGCTTCAACTACTTGAAGACATTGCTTTGGCATGGTGGACCCAGAATAGGTCTGGTGCCTATCTAGGTTATGGACCGGTATCATGATAACGTGTTCTCTACATGTTACCGATATGTTTAGGGATGTTCTATGGATTGGTTATTGTTGTTTTGGTCTTAAGCCAACATGGAATATCATTGTAATATAGATTTATGTAATGATATTATTGTAATATATTTTAGGTGGCCGACCTAATTAGTTTAGGCCTTAGGGTTGGTATAAAATGATGTAAGATCTCATTGTAGATCATAGTATGGAATGGGGATTATGTGTCATGGTCTTGGAATACAATTTCATATGCAAAAGAGATTTGGTTGATCATAGGTGATTGAATTGGGATTAAGGAAGAGGTCAAAGGCCTCTGGTATTGAGCTTAATCGGGACTATAATCACGCATGGTAGATGCTATCTCTAGCAGTTCACTCTATTGGATTGTTGTCCATTTATCTTGAGATGGTTATTACCTCTTTGTAGTCAGTGAGACTCTTTTGTAATGAGCAGTAAGCTCTAGGAAGTGTTCCTTCCTGCATGTGTAGGCCCCTCATTGTATCACATACTTTCTGTAGAAGTATCATCTGACTGTGGGTAGGCTTCCCACTGTGGTTTTTCCCTTTCTAGTTTTTCCATGTAAAAATCATGGTGTTATGTGGTATGGTTGCATTGTGTTGATTATCTATTTTATTGTTAAGTTTCATTTCTTACCAGTACTTAATGTGGTTTAAGGTTGTTAAATGGATTAAATGATATAATTTGTTAACAACTGATTCACCCCCCCTCTCAGTTGTTCACTGGTCATCCTAATAGTGTCTGCATCAATGAAAAAACATCAATGCAACACAATCAATTCCACCAAATGGCCAACAATCTCCCCCTTTGGCATTGATGGCAACACGAGATGTGAAAAACTTCTAAGTAACAAGAAACACCAAACAAATTTCCCCCAATGGAAGAGAGCCAACAATCTCCCACATACAACTTTTGAATGTCAATATCTCTACTTGTACTTTTCTTATTCATATCTCTCCCCCTTTTACTTTTTCTTTTTCTTTCTTTGTCGTTTTTACATCAATATCTCTCCCCCTTTGACATCAATGCTAGAAATTTGACAAAAATATCAAAGCAAGAACATAAACCACTAAATAACAAAGCTAACTACTCCCCCTAAGCAATAGCATCCCACATCAGTGCTAGAATGAATGGTATCTTTGATAATGCATGTCAGACTGATGCCAAAATACATCAATCAAGTCTTTATCAGAGGGGCAGAAACTCCCAATTTGTCTCTCAACTACTCAAATAATTCCTTGGGAAAAGTTTTAGTGAAAATATCTACAATCTGTTCTTTATTGTTCACATAAACTAGTCTAACTTCATTTGCTTCTACCCTTTCCTTCAAAAATTTATTCTTGATAGATATGTGGTTTATTTTAGAATGAAATACTGGATTCTTTGATATATCAATAGCAACAGAGTTATCACGTTAAATAACTATCAGTGCATCACAATCCACCTTTATATCCTTCAACATTTGTTTCATCCATAAAACTTGTGTACAGTTAGTAGCAGCAACAACATACCCAGCTTTTGCAATAGATAAAGTGTTGAAATGTGGCAACTTATTAGCAAAGTACTGTACACTCAACATGTATTCTTGCCAGCGTTCGGGGCTAGGCCAGGCCTTGGGTGGGGGTTTGGGGGTGGCAGCCCCCAAAGCGGGCGAAGCCCGCTACGGGGGTTTGGGGGCGGTAGCCCCCAAGAAATTTTTTTTTGCCATTTTTTTGTTGATGAAAACCGACATTGTAATAAAACCCTAAAAAGGCCAACTTTGTTTGTTGCCCTAAAAATGCATGTTATAAGTGGCTGGGATGCTTAAGGCATGTGAAGGTTAATGTACTATTTTTGCTAGATAATAAGAAAGATTGGACGGTTGTGTATGGTGGATGTAACCCATTTTGGGTGAACCATGTTAAATCTCTATGTTATCTTTGTCCTATTTTATTCCTTTATCTTTTGTATTTAAATCTACATATAATTGTTAGTTCATATTTGCTTCGGATCTTCTTGAAACCCTAACAATTGGTATCAGAGTGAGGTTTTCTATAAATTGGCAAGACTTTCAGATTTGACTGGGAGCAATGGAGGATTCCAAATTCAAGGTCAAAAAGTTTCATGGCCAAAATTATCAGTTATGGAAAATACAGATGGAGGATTACCTGTATCAAAAGGATTTGTGGCAGCCATTAGAAGGAAAGGCAAAGAAAGCGACCATAATGTCAGATGAAGAATGAGACATTTTAGATAGAGAGGCACTGGGATCCATTCGATTGTACCTTGCGCCATCTATAGCTTTCAATATAATAGAAACAGAAATGACTATAGATTTGATGGTGACATTGGCTAAGCTATATGAGAAACCCTCGACTTCGAATAAGGTATTTATTAAGAAGCATTTGTTTAATTTAAAAATGAGTGAGGGAGGATCTGTAGTGGAACACTTAAATGAATTTAATACAATTACCAGTCAATTGTCTTAGGTAAAAATTACTTTTGCAGAAGAGGTTAGGGCTCTCTTGATTTTATGTTCTTTGCTAGAAAGCCGGAATAGCTTGGTTATGGCTATAAGTAACTCTGTCTCTACAAAAAATACTTTGGTATTTGATGATATTGTTGGTGTTATCCTAAGTGAGGAAATGCGAAGGAAAAGTATAGGTGAGACTCCAACATCATCAAGTAGTGTTTTGAATGTGGAGAATAGAGGAAGATCAAAGGAAATAGGAAAAGGCCCTTGGAATGAGAAGTCACGAGGGAAGTCAAAGAAAGGACACTCTCAATCTAGAGGAAAGAAAGATTGTTGGTATTGCGGAAAGTCTGGTCATCTAAAGAAAGACCATTGGTCTCGGAAAAACAAAGAAGGAGACAAAAATGAAAATGATAGTAAGGAAGCTAATATTGCAAGTAATACTTTAAAAGATGCTTTAATCTTATGTTTGGATAATGTTAATGATTCCTGGGTAATAGATTCTGGGGCTTCATTTCTTGCTACACCCCATAGAAAATATTTTCTAGATTATGTTCAAGGTGATTTTGGACAGGTATATTTGGGTGATGATAAGCCCTGTCAAATTGTTGGAAAAGGAAAGATAAAGATCAAGTTGCAAAATGGAAATGACAAGTTTCTACAGAAGGTAAGACATGTTCCTAATTTAAGAAGAAATTTAATTTTTGTCGGGCAACTAGGTAGTGAAGGTTGCATAGTTACCTTCTCAGACAATATCTGGAAGGTCAATAAAGGATCATTAGTAGTAGCTAAAGGTGCGAAGGTAGGCACATTATATCTATGTACTGGTAACACTTAATCTACCTTAGCTGCTATAGATAAAGTTATTGCAGGGACAACAACAATAGATGTTGCAAGAATAGATTCGATAATGTGGCACCATAGGCTTCAGCACATGAGTGAGAAAGGGATGAAAATCCTTCACTCCAAAAATCTATTTCCAGAACTAAAGAAGATTGATTTAGAGTTTTGTGAAAACTATGTTTATGGCAAACAAAAAGGAGTTAGATTTTTCAAGGTTGGGAAAGAGAAGAAGAGTGAGAAGTTAGAGCTTGTGCATTCAGATGTATGGGGATTGACTCAGGTATCATCTCTTGGTGGCTCTTGTTATTATGTTATTTTTATTGATGACTCAACCAGAAAAACATGGGTATATTTCCTAAAACAAAAATCAGATGTTTTTGAAACTTTTAAGAAATTGAAAGCTTTGGTTGAGAATGAGACAGGAAAAAGGTTGAAGTGTTTCAGATCAGATAATGGAGGTGAGTATTGTAGCAAGGAATTTGAAGACTACTGCTCCTTAATGGGATTAGAAAGAAGAAGACAGTTCCAGGAACTCCACAGGAAAATGGTGTGTCAGAGAGAATGAATAGGACTATCATGGAACGTGCGTGGAGCATGAGATTGTATGCTGGATTGCCCTTACATTTTTGGGCAGATGTTGTACATACTACTGTCTATTTGATAAATAGAGGACCTTCAACCACTTTGGATGGTGGTATTCTAGAGGAGGCATGGATTGGTGAAAAGGTAAATTATTCTTTTCTGAAAACCTTTGGTTGTGAAGCTTTGTACATGTTGATAAAGAAAATAGAACCAAGCTTGATGCTAAATCTCAGAAATGTACCTTCGTTGGATATGGGATAGATGAATATGGCTATCGGTTATGGGATTTTGATAATAAGAAAATAACTAGAAGTAGAGATATTATATTCAATGAGAAGGTTATGTATAAAGAACAGATGCAGGAAAAGAAGCATGAATAGGACAAGCAAGAATATGTGGTGTTGGATGAGATTCCTGAAAATGAAATGCCACAAGTACCTGATGCTCAACAACAATAGAATGTCCCACAAACTCCTAGAAGTGTTAGAAGTTCTATGAGGTCAAGTAGACCCCCTAAAAGATTTTCTCCTTCTTTGTATTCTATATTATTAAGTGATTCTAGTGAACCAGAAGAATATGAAGAAGCAATGCAGGTGGATGCCAAACAATAGTGGGAGCTAGGCATGAAAGAGGAGATGGACTCCTTGATGAAAAATAAGACTCGGGACTTAGTCCCTTTACCTGTAGAAAAAAGAGCCTTGCCTAACAAATGGGTTTATCGACTGAAGGAGGAGGAAGGAGGTTAGAAAAGATATAAGGCTAGACTTGTGGTAAAAGGTTTTGCATAGAAAAAGGGTATAGATTATGATGAAATATTTTCTCTAGTTGTAAAAATGACTTCAATTAGAACTGTACTTAGTCTTGTGGTTGTAGATGATTTACATCTTGAACAATTAGTTGTGAAAACAACTTTTCTCCATGGAGATTTGGAGGAGGAAATTTACATGTTGCAACCACAGGGATATGAGGTCAAAGGTAAGGAGAATTTGGTGTGCAGGTTGAAGAAAAGTTTGTATGGCCTAAAGCAAGCACACCGATAATGGTATTTAAAATTTGATAGCTTCATGGTTGAACACGGTTATCATAGATGTCATTTTCATCATTGTGTATATTTTAAGAGATTAGATAATGGCAGTTATATTATCCTATTGCTTTATGTTGATGACATGCTTGTTGTTGGGTCTAACATGGAACACATAAATGATCTTAAACATAAATTAGCCAGGTCATTTGCTATGAAGATTTGGGTGCAGCTAAGCAAATTTTGGGTATGAGGATTACACGGGACAGAAAAATAGAACCTTGAATTTGTCCCAAAGTGAGTATATAAAGAAGGTGTTGAAAAGATTTAACATGCAGGATGCAAAAGCAGTTAGTACACCTTTGGCTAGTCATTTCAAATTGACTAAGGAGATGTGCCCAAAGGAACAGGAAGAGGTAAAGAAAATGTCTAACATCCTATATTCATCAGCTTTTGGTAGTCTGATGTATGCAATGGTATGCACAAGGCCAGATATTGCACATGCAGTGGGAGTTGTGAGCAGGTTTATGAGTAATCCGGGTATGGAACATTGGAATGCTGTGAAATGGATCCTTCGGTATTTGAAAGGAACCACTACAAAGGCATTATGTTTCAAAGGATCTAATGTTGCTCTGAGTGCATTTGTTGACTTTGATCTAGCAAGCAATATTGATTCACAGAGGACCACTACAGGGTATATTTTTACTATAGGGGAACTACAGTCAGTTGGATTTCTAGGCTGCAAAAGGTTGTTGCACTTTCAACCACTGAAGCTGAGTATCTTGCTGCTACAGAAGCCAACAATGAGATGATTTGGTTATAATGTTTTCTAGAGGAATTAGGTTAGATGCAGGAGGATCACCGATTGTATACTAATAGCGAGAGTGCCATTCATCTTTCGAAGAACTCTGCTTTTCATTCAAGGACAAAGCACATTTAGCTCGGGTACCACTTGATCCAGACTATTTTGGAGGAGGGTCAATTACAGCTTGAGAAGATTAACACAAGTGAGAATCCTACCAATATGTTCACGAAGGCAGTTCCACAGGAGAAACTAATTTCTTCATCAGTTTTTGTTGGTTTTCTTGATGGATAATTGTGGAATGTATACCAGTCGTGTCCTAGTGTTTTATCCAGTGGATGTTGCATGTACAGTGGTGTCATGTAATTTCAGTCTCCAAGTGGAAGATTGTTTGATGTGGAGCCTGATCAGTCTCCAAGTGGGAGATTGTTGAAATGTGGCGACTGATCAGCAAAGTACTATTGCCCTAAAAATGCATGTTATAAGTGGTTGGGATGCTTAAGGCATGTGAAGGTTCATGTACTATTTTCATTGGATAATAAGAAAGATTGGACGGCTGTGTATGGTTGACGTAACCCATTCTGGGTGAACCACATTAAATATTTGTGTTATCTGTGTCCCTGTTTATTCCTTTATCTTTTGTATTTAAATCTGCATATAATTGTTAGTTCATATTTGCTTCGGATCTTCTTGAAACCCTAACATAAAGAAGTACATGATTGTTTCTTGCTGATCCATGAAACCATCTTATTTCCAAGAAAGAAAGCTCCACTGAAAGTGCTTTTCTAGTCATCAACATCTCCAACCCAATCAATATTTTTATATGCACATAAAGTAAAGTTATCATCCTTAGGGTACCACAAGCCATATTCTAATGTACCTTAAAAGTATCTAAAAATCCTTTTCAAAGCAATCTCATGATTTTTTGTAGGATCATTTTGAAATCTTGAAATAATACAAACAATATTCATAATGTCAGGCCTAGTCCGAGTCAAATAAAGAAGACCTCCAATCATAGATTTGTATCTTACAGGATTTACCAGTGCAAAAACATCTTTTCTTGTCAATTTCTCACTTGTAACCATAGGAGTACTTACCGGTTTAGAATCTCCCATACCAAATT
The DNA here is from genome assembly GCF_030272615.1 of Cryptomeria japonica. Classification (NCBI taxonomy): domain Eukaryota; kingdom Viridiplantae; phylum Streptophyta; class Pinopsida; order Cupressales; family Cupressaceae; genus Cryptomeria; species Cryptomeria japonica. The sequence goes on along the minus strand of NC_081411.1, from coordinate 217,670,320 downwards.
TATTCAACAACTCCTTAGCATATTTAGTTTGACAGATGAAAATAACTTTTTCAGTCTGAGTAATCTACAAACCTAAGAAATATTTCATCTCACTAATCACAAACATCTCAAATTCTTCCTCCATATTCTTAGGAAATTCTATGCATAACTTATCTTCACCTCCAAAAATAATGTCATCAAAAAATACTTAAATAATCAATATATCATCATCAATGATTTTATAATATAAATTAGTGTCAGCACTACCCTTAGTAAAACCAAGCTTCAAAAGATATTTATCCAACCTTCAATACCAAGCTCTAAGTAATTGTTTCAATCCATATAAAGCTTTCCTTAACCTACAAACAATATTTGTATCATCTGATAGTGAAAAACCATCAGGTTGCTCAATATAAACTTCTTCATCAAGATCCCCATTAAAAAATGCACATTTAACATCCATCTGATAAACCTTGTAGTTTTTATAAGCAACATAGGCAAGAAATAATCTTATAGCTTCAATCCTAGCTACAGGTACAAAAGTCTATCCATAATCAATTCCTTCCTTCTGAGAATATCCTTTACAAACCAATCTAACCTTATTCATTATAACTTGACCATCCTCATTCAATTTATTCCTAAAAACCCATTTAGTTCCAAAACATTTTTATTTTTTAGGTCGGGGAACCAAGGTCCATGTATTATTTTTCTCAATCTGATCTAATTCTTCTTCCATAGCTTTCGACCAATATTCATCTTTACATGCCTCAATTACTTATACTAGTTCAACTTGTGAAATTAAACATACCTCATTAGTTGCCAGTCTTCTTCTTGTCATCAATCCATTTCTCTTATCCCAATTGATTTGATCTTCTAAATGATTCAATCTAACATACCTAGGAGTCTTCTGACTTTCTGTTTCTCTTCCCTGTTCTTCAGTTACTATAGAATTATCCGATATTCCTTGAGTAACTGGTTCAACACTTTGTTTTGGTGAAGGTGCTAGTGGTTCAGATATAATCATTTCCACTGTCGGTTCCTTCTCATAAACTCTGATTTGACTTCTGTTCAACTCATCTACTTTGACATTAGCACTCTCCACAATTCTCTGTAATATCTTGTTATAACATCTATATGATTTTCTTTCATTAGAATAACCATGAAATATACCTTCATCACATCTAGGATCAAATTTCCCAATGATATCATCTCTCTTGATATAACATTTACTACAAAAAAATTTGAAATACTTAACTATAGGTGTATTGCCAAACCATAATTCATAAGGTGTCTTACCGTTTTCTCCTTTGATATGTACTCTGTTGAATGTATAAACCGTTGTGCTCATTGCTTCTCTCCAGTATATATGAGGTAGACTAGCTTCCATCATCATTGTTCTAACAACATCCAACATAGTTATGTTCTTCCTTTTCACAACTCTGTTCCACTGAGGTATCCGGGGAGTAGAAAATTTTCTTTTTATACCATGCTTCTCAAAAAAGTTGTTAGGATCACCGGATGTGAGTTCTCCACCATGATCTGACCTCAAACATTTAATATTTAATCTCATCTCAGTTTCCACTTTATCCTTAAAGATTTTAAACTTTTCAAATGCTTCAGATTTCCCTATAGAAAAGCAACCCACATCATTCTAGAATAATCATAAATGATTAGCATGAAATATCTATCACTTTGAAAACTTTTAACTCTAGTAGGGCCACACAAATCATTATGAATAAGATCAAGAACATCATTTAATATATCTTGTATACTCCTAAAAGAGGTCTCAACCTATTTACCCATTTAGCATTCTTGACATACCAGATTATATGGCTTCATAATCTTAAGTATATCCCTAATTGCCTTAGTTGAACTGATCTTTACAATGTAATCAAAATTCATATGACACAACCTTTTATCCATAGCCAACTCTTATCAATCTATGTAATCAAACATGTCTTATCGCCAGAGTTCAAATGAAATATATTACCTTTTGTCTGTGTATTGGTTGTAATCTCCAAGTCAGATCTGTTAATGATTTTGCATTTTTCATCCTTGAATTGTAATTGAAATCCCTTATCTACCAATTTTCCTACACTCAAAAGATTATGCTTTAAACCTTCAACATGATAAACATTATCACTATTGTTCTTACCATCCAATGATATAGTTCCCTTTCCTTTGATCATACATGCTTTGTCATCTCCAAATATAACTAGACCACCATCAAATTCTCGCAAAGATAGAAACTTTCCTTTATCTCCAGTCATATTATGTGAACAACCACTATCAATTACCCATTCATCCTTGTCTTCAATTTTAGCAGCAAGTTCTTCTCTTATGGTACATTTTCTTCTAGTGTCGGATCATCTTCTTTGATAGCTAGGAACACCCATTCCTTCCCATTGCCGGAACCACTAGCGGAGTCTTATGTTGGTTCATCATCAGAAATAGTAATGCCCTCTTCATCTGCTATGTAGCATGATTTATCTTTGTTTTTCTTGTACTTATACTTGTTCTGATATACAGGGTTAGGCTTAATTGATCTTCTAACTCTTTCTTCAAATCTTGAATTCCTTTCACGGCATCTACATGGAAAATGACCAGTCTTATTACATGCAAAGCATTTAAAAGGTACTTTTCTTTCATACTTACTTCCTACCTGTCCTTTAGGTACTATTCTAGAAAATAGTACTTCAAGTTGCTCAAACTCATCATCTTCTCTCTTCATATCTTCTAATTCCTCTGCATACAAAGATTTTCAGTCTTTCTTACCAGTTGTAGATGTAGATGCATGTAAAGCGGGTTTAGACTTCACAACTCCAGAAGGTGCAAATTCTTCAAGCTCAAAAGCAGATAGTTTCCCAACCAAAGTATCTTTTTTGAAACATTTGTTAGCCATTGTTCTCATCTCATTAATAGTAGTAGCCTTCATTTTTTAAGCTGGTGGTAGGACTCTTTGGACTTTAGAAAATTTTTTGTCTTCACTTAGAGTTCCACAACAAAATTGAATTCTCATAACAATCTCATTTACCCTTTCCATGAATGCAGTAATCCTTTCATCTTCTTCCATCTTCAGATTTCATATCTCACCCGCTAACCATCAAGTTTAGCAATCTTCACTATAGGGTCACCTTCATTAAGAGAGTCTCTAACTTATCCCATATAGCCTTTCCAGATGATTTATCGGTTAATCCCATTATTTGTTGATCAGAAAGTGCACACAAGAGGGCTTCTCTTTCTCTACAATCATTCTCAAGCTCTTTGTGTAGGTTTGCTAGAGGTAGATTTCTAGATCTTGGATTATAAGGTGTGAAACCATTCTGTGTGATCTCCCAAATCTCCTTGCCAAGACATCTCAGATGAGTCTCCATTGGAACCTTCCATACTGTGTAATTTGTTCCATCAAGCCTCAAAATATCCTTTTTAAAGATAGGTCTAGAAGAACTGGATGAACTTGAACTGTTAGTCACCATAGGGTCTTCCTCAAGTGGTTAAGCTTTCTACAAAGAGGACCAAAGCTCTGATACCAATTATTAGACAGTTCAAATGACCGAAAGACAACTGAGAGTGAGGGGTGAATCAATTGTCATAGATTATGTGAACATTAATACCACAATAGTAGTTAAGCCAATTAAGCATAAACAATAGTCATAGAATAAAACCATCCACATGACATGAAGATTTATATGTGGAAAACTTGGTAAAGGGAAAAAACATGGTGGAAAGCCTACCCACAGTCAAATAATACTTATGCAGTAAGTATGTGAATTAAAATTTAGGGGCCAACACTTGCAGGAAGGATAACAACCTAGAGCACACTACTCATCACATAAGGAGACTCATTGACTACATATAAATCCAAACTACAATCCGAAAAAGTGTTGAAATGCAAAAGATAGCATCTCCTATGTCTGAGTATAGTTCCGATTAAGCTCAATATCGGAGGACTAAATCCACTTACATAAACCCAATTAGATCTCCAATGATCGACCAAATCCTCTTCTTGAATGATATTATATTATTTCCACATTACATTCCTTGACCATGACCTATAACATAACCATGATGATCTACAATGAGATTTTACATCTATATATACAAACCCTCAACCATAAACAATTAGGTCAGCCAGAAGACAATAAACCAATTACATAATTACAAACCATGTCGGCCTTATACCAAACAAATAATATCGAACACTTAAGACATCCCAAAAATACATTGAGAGGTCCAATCCACACATTACATTAAAGTCAGCCCATAACCTAGATCAATCGAGACCCAATATAGGTCCACACACTACAAAAATGATCTCCATCGGCCAAGTCTCAAACATGATAACCAACAACATCTTCAAACTCTACCAGAAACTGCACTAACACCACTTATGCAATTCATCAAAGATCTTCATCAAAAGTTCTGTCGGTGAAACCCTTGTCGGAACCAGAAACCAAGCTTCTAAGAAAGAAGGATAGCATCTGATCACCAGACCAAAACTAACTAACCAAATATAAGTATGAATACCATGAACAAGCCAATTCCATCACCAAACTATATTGGAGCCTACCAGATCCTACCAAATCCAAATCAACCAGAAACCACTCAACCTACTGGGACTAGAAGGGTGTTAGTAAAGCATCCAAAAAGCTAATGAAAAAACATCAATGCAACACATAATCAATTCCACCAAATGGCCAATAAGGGTCTTCCTTTCTAACACCTCTAAAAATGTCAAATAATCTTTTTAGGGTAGCATTGACTAGGATGGATAATTTAGGGTTGTATATGCACTCATAGATGAAGTTAACCTGTTGTTTTGAGAATCCAAAAGCTTGAAGACTTTTACATAAGAACCTCCAGTCCACTTTATTTTAGGATTTTTTTATATCTAGTTTTATTAGCATACTAGGAAAGAGATTATTCTGAATGGTGTGGATTGTTTGTTGAGCAATGATGATTCCATCAAAGATGGATCTTTGTGGAACAAACCCAGTTTGTTCATCTGTTGTGATGCTTGTTAAAATTCTCTTGATCTTGTTGGCCAAAGTCTTAGCTAAAATTTCATAAATTGTGTTGCAAAGGGAGATAGTCCTGAAGTCATCAAAGTCCTCTACCTTCTCATTTTTGGGGATTAAGGTAATAAATTTGTTATTAATCTCCTTCAATAATTTTCCTAGATTTCTAGCAGGATCTAGTGTTGTCACCAGATCTTTGCCTAGAATCTGCCAACACTTTTGGAAGTAGCATGCTAGGAAACCATCTGGACTAGGGGCTTTATCAAGGTATAGATGATTTAATGCTGTAAGGATCTCTACCTCTACAAATTTACTATTGAGCATTCGATCTTGTTCTTCTGATACTAACTTAGGGATTTTTTTTAGAATTTCTACTTGAGCTACCCCATCTGATGCTTCCTAGCTATTTAGACTATTTTAAAAGTATTTGACCACTTTTGATGATATAGACTCAGGGTCTTCAATCATAATCCTTGCTGGATTTTTTATTTGGGTAATCCTATTTAAGTTTCTCTTTTTCTTAGTGCTATTGTGATTTTTTTTGTATTTCTATCTCTTTATTGTAATCAAGTATCTCTGGACTTCTATTTCAAGAAAACTTCTTCTTTGGTCAAAATAACTTTATATCTACTTAATAAAATCTTTTCTTCTAGAAAGTTGGTCTAATCTATACCTTCTTTTAATACTTTCTCATTGAGATCTCCTGGATCTTTCTTATTCTTTACCTTTTTTCTTGATGAATTTTAATTTTGAAATGAAACAAAATAGTTTTGACGCAATAAATTGTTCTTCATTCCACCAATGACCAATGAGGCTTAGAAAGTTATCATCAAACATTCATTTTTCTTTCAAATTTGAATGGACACCTAGGATGACCTCTATCTTCTTCAATAATCAATTGAACTAGGAAGTGATCTGATCCTGAAGTAGGAAGGATGTTAGATTTCATAACAAAAGGGAAGCTAATTAGATTTCCTTTAAAAAGAAATCTATCCAATTTTTCGGCAATATGACCAAAGCCTAATCTTCTATTGTTCCATGTGTAGATTTCATTTATAGCCTTGATGTCCATCAAATTATTCTAGTTTACCCATTCCCTAAAATATTTCAGAGATTGGGGTTCTCTTCTTAGTCCATCTCTTTTCTCAATAAGATCCAAAATGGCATTAAAATCCCCACCTATAATAATTTTGTTTGTTATATTTAGAGAAAAAGATCCTTCCGGCTCCTGCCAAAGTTCTAACTTCTTATTAGACTAGATAGGACCATAAAAGTTAAACATAAAAAAGGATAAGTCACTATGGATAGTTCTCACTCGACCCCCATCCAATGTCTACTGCTATATATGATTTCAAAAGTGACTTTTCTAAAGTCCCATATTATACCTAGACCTCATAGGGCTCCTTCAGCTCCAACTGAGTCCATTTGCTAGCCACCCATCTTCTTAATGAAGATTTCAACCTCCTCTAATTCTAGTTTTGTTTCTTATATTAAGATAAGCTCAGATTTCCATGTGAGAATGTTGCATGCTATGATGTGTTATTTGTTAGGGGTAGTCATGCTCCTAACATTCCATGTAATGAGTTTCATTGATCCTTGGAAAGGACCTTTCCCTTCCTTGAGTTAAAAAAGGATGTTAAGCCTTGTTCTTCTGCAAAGCCATCCAAAGACCTTAATTCACCCAAACATTTCCTTCCTCTTTCCTTGGACTCTTTCACAAAGTCCAGGCTATCTTTATTCTATCCATTTTTCATAATGCCCAGTTTAGAACCATTCTTGCTATCCTCCAAGATAGAGGGATTCCCTGTCTCAGTATTCCTTCCCTACAAATTGTTCTGGTGGGTAGGTGAAGGAATTTATCATGTCCATTTCATACTGCCTCACACTCCTCACATTCTTCCTCACTATCCATAGATTCCAAGATTTTTTGAATTAAGAATTTATTCTCTATAGCTTCAGCCTTAGGATTTGCTGCTTCCTCCTCACCAAAACCTAGCAACTCATAAGCTACTTCTAGGTGCAATGGGGTTTCCCAAGTACAAGGGAGACTTTCAATTGATTGGTCATTATTATCCAGGATATCCTTGTCTATGGTGAAAAAGGATAATAAACTATTATAAAACCATAAAGTTTCAACCACAAACAATCTAGATCCTACAATGAAACATTCACCAATACCAATAGAGATACCTAAGATCATGTAAAAAAATAAAATAAATAAATATTACCATTCACATGTCAAGTAGGGTTTCAATCTCCATTGTCTCCTATCTCCATTGATCTTATTTGATATATTTTCTCTCAGATTTTATGTGTGCACAAGAGCTCAAAAAAGAATGGATTGTGGTTGATATCTTGATTGCAAGAAGGATTGATTGCATAAGGGATTTGACAATTAGACAATTAGGGTTGACAATAAAGGAGAGTATCCTCTTTTATAGAGAACACTGTAAAAAATGGGGGGATAGGATTAAGGGTCGACTAGGATTAAAGGGTAGGTAGAGGAAATTATTAAATGATAAAGGGGGTAGGTAAGAAAGGAATTAAGAGATGAGTGACATGTGTCATGGGTAGAAAAGGCTAATGAATTAATTAAATAAATAAAGATTTATTTAATTAATAGAGGACGTGGGATCAATTAAATAAATAAAATATTTATTTAATTTTGGAAAATGACAATTTAAATAAATAAAAGTATTTATTTAAATGAGGAAAGGCTTAGATGAGGATTAATGAATTAATTAAATAAATAAAGATTTATTTAATTAATAGAAGACTAGGATAAAACAATTAATTAAATAAAAATATTTATTTAATTAGACAAGACAATTTTAGGTGTCAACATTTTGTCCCTCTTTGAGACAATGTAGCTTGTCACGTTAGCTCAAAGAAGATAAGATAAACTGATACAAAGTTTCCCCATGATGGGAATGATATGCCCCCTTGAGAGATTGGATGAAAATGTTTGAAAAGATTGTAGACAATCTCTCAATAAGAAAGAAAGGCTAAAAAGGACTAACAAAATAGGATGACAAGGTCACATAGAAAAAAGAATGACTCAAGGAATCAACAGAATCATGTCTATGTCTTGAGAGGTCAAAATTGATAGTTTTGTGATGAACATATGCTATCATTAGGATAAGCTCCTGAGAGGATTCACTCAAACAGGTTCCCTAGGAAAGACAACTGAAAAACAAGGCTAGAATTGGCAATTCTATGATAAACATACATTGCCAATTGGATAAGCTATTGAGAGGACTCACTCAAAAGGTGCTCTAAATAGGTAGGTTTGCTAATCTGAGTGTAGGATAAGCCATTGAATTGATAAAATCCAGCGAGTTCTCTACCAAGATAGGATATAGTGCAATGTGATAAATATATACACTAGGATGTAGTGCCATGTGATAGACATAAGCACTAGGATAGAGCCTGATGAAGAACACCATGTGATGGACACGAGTACCAATAGGACTAACACACTTGATTTGATTGGATGTAAAAGTACTTACCCTAGATTGAGTCTAGATAGATATTACAAACAAATTTGACTGTTGAGGACCATGCCATGATCCAGGTGATGGGATTGAGATACATTGTATATATGCCTGAGATTTGGGCAAAAAAAAGATTGTTAACTACTTTGGTGAAAAATTGGTTATGTAGGGTGTGCAAGAGGGGACAAATGAGATGTTCCAAGGGCTGGTCCTTCTGGAGCTCAGATTCCTTCAAGGTCAGCTAGCTTCAAGGGAGGGTATTCATCATAACTCTCTTGGATCCCATTTTGTATATGTTTTTGTATGATGATGTAGACACCTTTGGGTGATTTTGTAGCTTTATGAGATATTGACATCATTGTATTATGACACATGAATTTTTGATATTTATATGAGATGACTCATTCCTTGTGGCAGCTATATGCATGTGTACTATGTGATGTTCTATATGCCTTATGATTGTTTTATGATTCTTATGATATGGATGTGAATATGTACATGATGAAATGCAATATATTTTTGTTCTTTCTCTGGGTTTATATGTACTAAATGCAGATGAGTATATGGTAATGATATGATATGATTATTTATAGGATGAGATGCATGATGTGTTATTATTTTGGCATTTTATGTTTTATAAATAAGAATGCAGATACAAACCAATGATATATGCAAGATGTGACGAAATTGTGATATCTATATGTATGTATATAATGCTAACATGTAATAATACAGGTGCAAACTACATGAAATGTAGATAATTTTGGCATGTCATTATACTAAGTCATGTGATAGCAGGCTACACAAACTCAGGGAAGGATAATGGAGGTCAATCAAGAAAGGGGGATGGAAGGTAGAAGATATGGAAGTGAAAGAGATTATTGTGCTTTATCATCATTAAGCTTTATTATGGCAAATAGGTTATGACAATCAAGATATAGGTTCAACCTAGAAAGTCATTGTACCCGTTTGCATGGAGATCAGATTGTTGCAAACATGGAATGCCCCAGCTCACACTAGACTCACAATGTCCTCATATCCTTGGACAAGTCATATCATTACTAAGAGAAAATCCATAGACAACAAAACAATAGGTGAATATATCCCATCCTCACCTTTCTAGTCAAAAAAATCCTGGAGATATAATATCTAGTCAAAGACATCCCGGAAAAGATAAAATCCATGTCACCAAAAGATAAAATCAAAAGAAAACCACGACTTAACACCAACACAATGAAATATTCAATTTATTTGTGTTTCTTGCCACATATGTTAACATGTTTTATTTGGTCACAATACTGTCATCATAATAAAGGATAGATCATGCTAAGAACCATGTTGCTGCCAAAGTTTGCTAAAAGATTTGATTTGCTGAAAGCCTACTGCTACTTGTGTCTCATCTAAAACTGACTTGAATCCATGAAACTGATACTTTACTGCAAAGAATAATGAATCTTTATTGCAGATCGGTGATGCAAATGACCTTTTATTGTGGATTGTGTGCAAAAAGGAGGAAAGAAAAGATGATACTCCTAAAAAACATGTGATGCTCAGGGTACCGCTTCCATCACTAGATTTAGGATTTTGTCCCAGTTGCAGATTGGACTTGATTTATTATGGAAGGAAAGGGTGAAAAGAGAGGTTTAATGGCTAGCCAATCTTAGGTAGATCAATAACAAACTATGATGGGAATAGGTAAATTTATTATGGATGCATAGGTTGTGAGTGTGTGCAAAGTGAAAGGATAAGATTGAATCTTGAAGGAGGGAGGAGCAATGTCTTTACACATGGCGCCAATAACCTGGTTTTTACCATGGTAGTCACCCCAAGTGCCATCGGAGTGGTTTTCACCATTGGACAGATTTATTTATCTTTACTTTTGTTAATTTTTTCAAATTTTTTTGTGTCACAAGGCACCTATTTGCCAGGTTTTCATGAAGTAATGATTTTTATATTTTTATGATTTTTTTTTGTATTTTTTGATATTATGATATCTAAAGAGCTATGTGTAAAACCTGCAAAGGTGCATGTTGTTAATAGGATCTTCTAAAGGTTATCCAGGTAGTGTTGAGAGATGATATGCACTTGATCCATAGGCTGATGTGATGACATAAAGACCAAGACAATTTGGTTTGAACTTTCCCTTCTTCTCTCTGTCTTGCTAATTCTTAGGATTTTCTTTGAGAATTAAGTCACCCACCTCAAATGTGTGAGACTTTACCTTATGATCGTAGCTGTGTTTTTCTTTGAATGAATGATATGTTTCTCCCTTGATTGTCTTCCTTGATGAAGGAACTAAGGTAGAATTACTAATGTGTGAACTGCATAGGCCCATATGCATGTCACCTAAAGAAGTTTGGGCATCCCTGATAACAAAGTCCCTCAAGGAAGCTCCATAATGTATCGCCATAAGGGAATGGATGTACAGAACAAGTAGATGAGTGATGAAGGCTTATGATTGCAAAAAGAAGTGAAATTATCATGACATGATGGAGACTTAGAATCAACAAGTATGATTTTTGACTTAAAATTGTAGAACTTTTTCCTCCAGTTATTTTGATATTGTAGCATCATAAAATTGTGACCTTTGCAATTTTCGACTGCATTTGGGTCTTTTCATTAGTAGACGATTCCCTAGGCCTACTCAGAGACCCAAAACATGCTCATGACATCAAAAATTTGCATATTTCATCATTTTCCACCACCCTTTTGCTGCTACCTATCCTAAATTGGGGTAGGACAGGGGTGTGGCCTCCTGACCCCCTAGGATAGGGGCATGGTTCCCTTGTCCTCTCAGGATAGGGGTGTGGTGTCCCTATCCTAGCCCTATTTTGGGCCCCCTTTGATTCCTCCTTGCATTGGCCTTGTCAATTGTTGAGCGGGAAAAGTTTTCCTATGTCGGCCTAAGATGTGAAATTATCTAAACACCCCTAATTGCCAAGTATATAAGGAGCACTTCCCCTCCTATTTTCATAAGTAAAAATAAGTGAAGATAAGAGGATCATAAGGAAAAATTACGAGGTGACATTATCATCAAGCATCAAGCATTCAAGAATTGAGCATTTCAAGTCTCCTTTCAAGGCTAGGTGTTGCATTAAAGATAAGGATTCAACCATTGAAGAGGAGATTTCTATCAACATTCAAGACATCCTATTTCACATATCCATTCAAGAGAATTCATATACAAGGGTATCAACATTTTAATTACATCCCATTCTTGAGGTGGATTCTACTTCAGACATTTCCTTTCATTTACTTGCAGCATTTTACAACCACTTGGTTAATTCCAAAATGGGGTTTGACCTGAAGGCAAACCGCCAATCCCAACAACATTTCCCTCTCTTTTATGTGTGTAGGTTGCAAGTGCGTGACTGTAATTGCAGGTTTAGGCTTCATTCTTAGAGATGGAAAAATCCTTTTCAGTGTGCAAATTTTTCAAAGGACCGTGTATAACTTATGCATGGTCCCTGCAACTTTTTCTTAGATTTGTAGGGAAGCTTCATCTTGACATTCTACTGCTCATTCTAGGTGGATAACTCCATCCCACATCTCTAGCTCAAGATATAATCATTTCTTTATCATTTCAAGAGATAAGACACAACCTCTTACTTCATAACCAACTCTCATCAACTTGCGCCATCAAACATGTCTTCTCATTGGAGTTAAAATGAAAGATGCTACGTTTAGTCTGAGTACTGGTTGCAATCCCCAAACTAGATCTGTTAATGATTTTGCATTTTCCATCGTTGAAGTGTAATTGAAATCCCTTATCCACCAGTTGTCCTACACTCAAAATATTATGCCTTAAACCTTCAACATAATAAATATTATCAGTGTTTTTCTTACCATCCATTGATATAGTTCCTCTTCATCTAATCATACAAGCTTTATCATCTCCAAATCTAACCAGACCACCATCAAATTCTTGCAAAGATAGAAACTTCCTTTTATCTCTAGTCATGTGATGTGAACATCCATTGTCTATCACCCAGTCGTCGTTGGCTTCAATTTTAGCAGCAAGGACCTTTTCCTTATTTTGAGGGAGAGGTGTCAGAGCATCTTCCTTGATAGCCAAAAATACCCATTCCTTTCCACTGTCAGATCCACTAGCTAAATCTTGTGTTGGTTCATCATCAGAATCAGTCACACCTTCCTCATCCGCATAGTAACATGATTTGTCTTTGTTCCTCTTGTACTTATTCTTGTTCTGATAATGATGGCTAGGCCTAAAATATCTTCTAGCTTTCTCTTCAAATCTTTAATTCCTCTTAGGACATCTAGATGTGAAATGACCTATCTTATTACATGCAAAACATTTAAAAGGTGATTTTCCTTCATACTTACTTCCTGTCAGACCTTTAGGTACTCTTATAGAAAATAGGGCTTCAAGTAGCTCAAACTCATCATATCTTTCCTCATTTCCTCCAGTTCCTTCACATATAAAGCTTTCCAATCACTCTTGCCAGTTGATGATGCAGATGTGTGAAAAGCAGATTCAATCTTTGCAACTCCTTGAGGACCAAATTGTTCAAGCTCAAAAGCAGACAACTTTCCAACCAAAGTATCCCTGTCAATAGAAGTGTTAGCCATTATTCCCAGCTTATTAATTGCAATATCCTTCTTCTTGTAAGTTGGAGGCAAAGATCTCAATACTTTAGAAACAATCTCATCTTCACTCAGAGATTCACCACATCACTGAATTCCCATAAATTTCATTAACTCTTTCCATAAAATGAGTAATCATTTCATCTTCTTTCATTTTCAGATTCTCATACCTCTCCTGGTAACCACCAAGTTTAGAAATCTTAACAGTAGGGTTCAGAGCCTCCAAATTATCCCATATAGCCTTCGCAGATAATTGGTCAATTAATCCCATAATTTATTGATCAGAAAGTGCACTCAAGAGTGCTTCTCTAGCTATACAATCATTTTCAATGTCCTTATCCAAGTTTGTTGGAGGAGGATTGCAAGATGTCGGATTATGAGGAGTATATCCTTTCCCTGTGATCTCCCAAATCTCTTTCCCAATACATCTCAAATGAGTCTCCATCTGAATCTTCCTTACCCTGTAATTTGTCGAATCAAGCTTAGGGGTTTCTCTCCAGAAAATAGATGTAGTTGAACTATTAGTTGCCATAGGATCTTCCTTAAGCAGTTAAGCTTTTGCAAAGAGGACCAAGCTCTGATACTGATTGTTAGGATAACTGGTCGACAACTAAGAAGGGGGCATGAATCAATTGTCAATAGATTATAAAACTTTAAGCACATAAAACATTTTACCAGAATAGCAGATATAACAATTAACCACAAACATAAATCATAGAACAATTACCAACCATCCATAACACATAACACCATTATTTTTTACATGAAAAACCTGATAAAGGGAAAAACCATGGTGGGAAGCCTACCCACAATTAGATAATACTTTTGCAGCAAGTATGTGATTAAAATAAGAGAGGCTTGCACATGCAACCTAGAGCGCACTTCTCATCACAAAAGGAACCTCACTAACTACAAAATAAATCCAGAGTACAATCCAGAAAGATGAATGAACTACAAGAATAGCATATCCTATGCCTGACTACAGTTCTGGTCAAGCTCAATGCTAGAGGTCTTAAACCTATTTCACAAACCCAATTCGATCACCTATGATCAACCAAAACCTCTGCATATGATTACAACTTTATTCACACATATGCAATCCCATAACCATGACATGTGATCTACAAAGAGATCTTACATCATATTTATACCAACTCGGGACCTAAACAATTAGGTCAGCCACCTAAACTATAATAAAATAGATCGGTTACATAATCCCACAAACCAATTGTATACACATAAAAATGGCTATGAGGGATTAAATAAATATTTTATATTTATTTAATGTTTATTCTTCTATTAAATAGTTAATTTGAAAAGATTAATTTATTTAATTCATTTCATGTCTTTCTATTAATTAATTTAATTGAAATATTTTATTAATTAATTAATCTATCCTATTTCTCTAATTAATTAAATATCTAATATTTAATTATTCTTTTAATCAATTAATTGAATATCTAAATATTTAATTATTTCCTCCAATCATTTGAATATCTAATATCTAATGGTTATTCTTCTATCCTATAGTCTCAAATATTAAATAATTTTTAAATTATTCAATCCCTTTTCGAACTCACCTTCCATCTCCACTTCATCTTCCCTTTGCCAACTCATCAATCCTATGGCTAAAGATATTAATATTTCTTAAATATTAATTCATCATTTATCTTCAACCTCCAAATTTAATGAAATATTGTGTATGTACACATATTTCTTAAATTTTCTTTTATATTCCCTCCAACATCCCTATATCTTAGGAAGGACTTGAGTCCACTTGTCCTCTCATGCCTAAATCTTCTTCAACCATCCCTAGATTCCCTCAGTCAGCAACCCAGTCAAGGTGAGATGAGTGACACTTGTCTTCTCCTTCCCCCTTTCTCCCAACCTTCACCTTTGCTCACACCCATCCAAATCTATAGATTTGATCATGACTGTTGATTTGGGCCACATCGTCTTATCCTCTTAAAGTCTATTAAACTAGGAGTTTGAGTTGAGAAAGAGTTAGTCTTCAAATTAGCCTTCAAGTTAGTCTTCAAGTGAGTTTTCAAGCTAATAATTTGTGAAAACTTATGCATCTGTTAGTTTTAATCTTGAAGCAATTTAGCATAATCATTTAGCACAATCATTTAGTATTGCATATCATAGTATCAGTTAACTATCAGTTATCAGTCCATTCTTCATATGTCATCTTGGAAGCTACAAGTGCTTGTCTAAGAGCACACCATCTGCAACCAGGAACAATGGAGTTAGGACACAATGAGACATAAATCATGAAGGTAATAATTATTGTAAAGTTGCCATTGTTGTTGTTGTTGTTGTTGTAAGAATTATTGTAAAGTTTTAGATCTCCTTTCTTTACCATCCCATTTTCTATTTTCAGACCATTCTCAATCATCTTGGCGAAGGAGGGAGGACATTGCATTTTTAGTCAATAACTCATTTCACTGATAAGATTATCAATGATTATGTCCATCTTTTCTTGATCAGGTACATCTCTTGGATACATATTAAACATCCATTTCCATCGCTGGAAGAAGATCATAAAAGATTCACCATTCTTTTGTTTAACATTGCATAAATCCAACATTGTTGTCTCATTCCTTACATTGTAGGAGTATTGTGAAATAAATATATTCACGAGTTCTTAAAAAGATTTGATTCCAGATGTTAATATTGAAAATCATTCCATTGATTGTCCATTGAAACTCCTAGGGAAAAGGTGCATCAGGTAAGTTTCATCGTGCGCAAATTCCATACTCATAGTACAAAACTCCCTAATGTGATCCTTAGGATCAGATTTTCCATCGTATTTACCATATTTAGGGATCTCGTAATGCTGTGGAAATGGTACCATATTCATGTTTTTATCGAAAGCATATGGGCAGATATCTTCCAATGAATACTTCTTGGAGCTTGTTCCATTTTGCATATCTTGTATCTATTGTTGTAGAGTTTGCATTTGTTGATTAAGGTTTAACAACGGATTATCCATATAGTTTCTCCTTATTTCTTTGTATGTTCTTTTATCACTACACTCTTTTCTCGTGTCGTCATGGTTTTTTCTTGTCTCTTCATGACTTTCTTTGTGTACATCTTCATTGTTTGGATCATCTATGTTTGGGTGTTACTTACCTCCACATCTTGTTTCAAGCTTTCTATGTTAAAGTCTTGTGGAAATTTAGCTCCTGATTTTGCCAACATCAAAAGATATTTCTCTTTTTGTTTTGCCAATAATTTTTCCATTAGTTTATCAAATTTGAAATCTTTCTCAAGGTCTCTAATGGTGTTATTGACCGCTTCTTCATCAATAGTGGTATACCCAAAAGTTTGGAATATCAGATTATCTTCTTCGTCTATTTGTTTTTGTTGTTTTCTAAGTTGTTCATATTTAGCTCTACTCCAAACTGGCATGTGATTTTTCAAAAAATTTGAAGTTTTGAAAGGACAACTCAATAAGTGATTATTGGTTTAGGAAGATATGCTTTGTTGATTTTACCACTATTGTTTTTCCATTGTGATAAAGCGTCTCTTTGTTGAAAAGCATGTCCTTGCAAAATTTCTCCATCAAACTCTATCCTGTAGCCACGTAAATAGTGACAAAAATGATAAAGGAATGTCCTATTTTTTAATAAGATCTTGCGATTGATATACAAGAATCTTATTATTTTCTGAGTAGCTTTATAGGTGGGTTTTCTTTTCTTAAGGTGATACTTAAAAGTCATATAAGCATCCAATAGTTTACAAGTTTCTTTGATTCCAATGGTGCAATTCTGATTTTGATATGACCTATGTTCAAAATAGGAAAGATATATCCAAGATAATAAGCACAAGATGAATTGATCAAGCTTTGTCATAGAGGATTTGATATATCCTAATGAGAAACTTGACAATGTTGTTGATTTTTGTACTTAAAATGTTTGAATCAATAGCTTGTTGAATTTTTATGCTTATGGAAACCTTTCAAAAATATCCTGTTGGATTAGTGACCTAGTTATTGAACTAGTTTGAAAAGTTGTGATAGTTTAGAGACAAATCTACTCAAGAAGTGTTTTGCTACTGATGATGAAATTTTGGTTTGATATGCTTTTTAGATGTGAAAAAGACTTTGTGCTAACTCTTGTGGCAAAGAGTGTTAACTTATGGGATAAAAACACCATTTTGTTGCTTGAAAGCACTATTTTGATTATGTTTCAAGGATTTTTCTCAAATCCTTCAGCAAGTTGTTGGATTTTCGCTCATTTTTAGATGATGATTTTCTTCAATTTTTTACCATTTTGAACATGTGATAGACATAGAAGACACAATGTTTTTGAAAAACAAAATGCATAAGAAAGTACAATTCCTATGGTAGGCTGAGACAATAGTTGTTGAATCTCACATGGAATTTCCCCTAAGGCTACGCTATTCAATGTGGATATTTAGATGGTTGACCCCACTAGCTCCACCCTTGACACTCACTTCTCCGAGGTAACCAAGCACCTATTTCCATGAAAACTCCCCATAGAAAACTTTATATATGTACTAAGAACCCTATGTGTGTGAGCTGCTTCAGAGGTCCGACCTCCTATGGCAACAAGTAGAAGGATTTAGGCAACTAGTACAAGTGGTTTTTAGTAAAGGATTCTAGTCATGTGGCCATACATGCGGCACTTTCAGCTCTGTAAATATAGAAGGTTCCCAGCCTATAGAGATTATGCTCCATAGGGTTTATGGGGAAACATAGTGTTGGTATGACTTATCAGCACATGTTGCTTGTGACTTTCATCACAAACATGATTTATTTAGAGTGGATTGGAAGGACTCGGTATTAGCCCGTTTCCACTTTGGGTCATTCCCCTCTCACTAGCCCCCTCAAGGAAGCTCAGGAAGGTAGGCCCAATAAAAGGTTATACATAAAAGAAAGTAGGCATGGTTTTCTGATCACCGTATGATGGTGAGAGCATACTTACCTACTACTTCATCAAGCATGGAAAGCGCAAGTCCATTTTACCTTTCTAAAATCTATGTGCAACTTTTTTAAACAAGTCACTCAAAATGAAAGTTGCATGTTATTAATTTATCCCCCTTAGTTAAACTAAATGAGCATGACATGATGTTTTACTTTCCAAAATAGAACTCTTAACTAACTAGGTGAGGAAATGCATGAAATTTTCTATCCTGCACATGTATGTCAGTAGTTTGAAAAATTTAAGTTCTTGGACATTCGAACCTGCAAGAAAATTATGTCAGGTGCAAATAAAGCGCTATCCTAACAAATACATTGTCTTTCACCTCAAAAGTGCTAACCTAAAGGACAAAAGTGCTAACCTGAAACACAAAAATGTTGCTCTGTGGACTAAGAAGCAAAAATTCTCTGACAAAAGCATTAACCAAACTAACAATGCACTAACTTTAAGGACAAAAATGCTTTTTTGAAAACTAAATACATTGATTTACAAACAAAAGCGCTAACCTAAATGATCAATGTGCTAACTTGCAAGACAAAAGCGCTAACCTATCAAATAAAGGTGCTGTGAGAACTCACATGGGCATGAACCTGGATTACAAATACGTTAAATTTTCTTTTTGCAAGAATTAGATAGGATATTAGAAAGAATATGTAAGGCTTTGAACTCCACGGTGGGCACCAAAATGTGTCAAATTGAATTTCATCATTAGAATACTACCTGCAACATGTTAGTTTCACAAAATACAAAGTAAATGCTACAGGAAATCCAAACTCAACCAATGAAACTACATGAAATTGATATTAAAATAAAAACACTATTATTACCTTCATGATTTATGTCTCATTATGTCCTAACTCCATTGTTCCTGGTTGTAGATGGTGTGCTCTCAGACAAGCACTGGTAGCTTCCAAGATGACATATGAAGAATGGATTGATAACTGATATTTAAATGACACTATGAAATGCAATACTAAATGATTGTGCTAAATGATTATGCTAAATTGCTTCAAGAGTAAAACTCATAGATGCATAAGTTTTCACAGATTATTAGCTTGAAAACTCACTTGAAGACTAACTTTTTCTCAACTCAAACTCTTGATTTTATAGACTTTGAGAGGATAAGATGATGTGGCCCAAATCAATGGTCATGATTAGATCTACAGATTTGGATGGGTGTGAGCAAAGGTGAAGGTTGGGAGAAAGGGGGAAGGAGAAAACAAGTGTCAATCATCTCACCTTGACTAGGTTGCTAACTGAGAGAATCTAGGGATGGTTGGAGAAGATTTAGGCATGAGAGGACAAGTGGACTCAAGTCCTTCCTAAGATATAGGGATGTTGGAGGGAATATAAAACAAAATTTAAGAAATATGTGTATGTACACAATATTACATTAAATTTGGAGGTTGAAGATAAATGATGAATTAATATTTAAGAAATATTAATATCTTTAGCCACATGATTGATGAGTTGGCAAAGGGAAGATGAACTGGAGATGGAAGGTGAGTTGGAAAAGGGATTGAATAATTTAAAAATTATTTAATATTTGAGACTATAGGATAGAAGAATAACCATTAGATATTAGATATTCAAATGATTGGAGGAAATAATTAAATATTTAGACATTCAATTAATTGATTAAAGGAATAATTAAATATTAGATATTTAATTAATTAGAGAAATAGGATAGATTAATTAATTAATAAAATATTTCAATTAAATTAATTAATAGAAAGACACGAAATGAATTAAATAAATTAATCTTATCAAATTAACTATTTAATAGAAGAATAAACATTAAATAAATATAAAATATTTATTTAATCGCTCATAGCCATTTTTATGTGTATACAACTGGTTTGCAGGATTATGTAACCGATCAATTCTATTATATTTTAGGTGGCTGACCTAATTGTTTAGGTCCTAAGTTGGTATAAATATGATGTAAGATCTCTTTTTAGATCACAGGTCATGGTTATGGGATTGCATATGTGTGAATAAAGTTGTAATCATATGCAGAGGTTTTGGTCGATCATAGGTGATCGAATTGTGTTTGTGAAATAGGTTTAATACCTCTAGCATTGAGCTTGACCAGAACTATAGTCAGGCATAGGATATGGTATTCTTGTAGTTCATTCATCTTTCTAGATTGTAGTCTAGATTTATTTTGTAGTTAGTGAGGCTCCTTTTGTGATGAGCAGTGCGCTCTAGGTTGCATGTGCAAGCCTCTCTTATTTTAATCACATACTTGCTGCAAAAGTATTATCTAACTGTGGGTAGGCTTCCCACCATGGTTTTTCCCTTTATTGGGTTTTTCATGTAAAAAATCATGGTGATATGTGTTATGGATGGTTGGTAATTATTCTGTGATTTATGTTTGTGCTTAATTGTTATATCTTCTATTCTAGTAAAAGGTTTTATGTTCTTAAAGTTTTATAATCTATTGACAACTGATTCACGCCCCCTTCTCAGTTGTCGACCAGTTATCCTAACAATCGATATCAAAGCTTGTTCCTCTTCGCAAAAGCTTAACTACTTAAGGAAGATCCTATGGCAACTAATAGTTCAACTACATCTATTTTCTGGAGAGAAACCCCTAAGCTTGATTTGACAAATTATAGGGTATGGAAGATTTAGATGGAGACTCATTTGAGATGTATTGGGAAAGACATTTGGGAGATCACAGGGAAAGGATATACTCCTCATAATCCGACATCTGGCAATCCTCCTTGGGCAAACTTGGATAAGGACATTGAAAATGATTGTATAGCTAGAGAAGCCCTCTTGAGTGCACCTTATGATCAACAAATTATGGGATTAACTGACCAATCATCTACGAAGGCTATATGGGATAATTTGGAGGCTCTGAATGAAGGCGACCCTACTATTAAGATTTCTAAACTTGATGGTTACCGAGACAGGTATGAGAATCTGAAGATGGAAGAAGGTGAAACGATTACTAATTTTATGGAAAGAGTTAATGAAATTTACGGGAATTCAGTGATGTGGTGAATCTCCGAGTGAAGATGAGATTGTTTTTAAAGTATTGAGATCTTTGCCTCCAACTTACAAGAAGAAGGATACTACAATTAATAAGCTAGGAATAATGGCTAACACTTCTGTTAATAGGGATACTTTGGTTGGAAAGTTATCTGCTTTTGAGCTTGAACAATTTGGTCCTTAAGGAGTTGCAAAGATTGAATCTGCTTTTCACACATCTGCATCATCAACTGGCAATAGTGATTGGAAAGCTTTATATGCGAAGGAACTAGAGGAAATGAGGAAAGATATGATGAGTTTGAGCTACTTGAAGCCCTATTTGGTAGAAGAGTACCTAAAGGTCTGACAGGAAGTAAGTATGAAGGAAAATCACCTTTTAAATGTTTTGCATGTAATAAGATAGGTCATTTTGCATCTAGATTTTCTAAGAGGAATTAAAGATTTGAAGAGAAAGCTCGAAGATCTTTTAGTCCTAGCCATCATTATCAGAATAAGAATAAGTACAAGAGGAACAAAGACAAATCATGTTACTATGCAGATGAGGAAGGTGTGACTAATTCTGATGATGAACCAACACAAGATTCAGCTAGTGGATCCGACAGTGGAAAGGAATAGGTATTTTTGGCTATCAAGGAAGATGCTCTGACACTTGTCACTCATAATAAGGAAAAGGCCCTTGCTGCTAAAATTGAAGACAACGATGAATGGGTGATAGATAGTGGATGTTCACATCATATGATTGGAGATAAAAGGAAGTTTCTATCCTTGCAAGAATTTGATGGTGGTTTGGTTAGATTTGGAGATGATAAAGCATGTATGATAAAAGGAAGAGGAACTATATTAATGGATGGTAAGCATAACACTGATAATATTTATTATGTTGAAGGTTTAAGGCATAATATTTTGAGTGTAGGACAATTGGTGGATAAGGGATTTCAATTACACTTCAAGGATGGAAAATGCAAAATCATTAACAGATCTGGTTTGGAAATTGCAACCGATACTCAAACTAAATGTAACATCTTTCATTTTAACTCCAATGAGAAGACATGTTTGATTTCACAAGTTGATGAGAGTTGGTTATGAAGTAAGAGGTTGTGTCTTATCTCTTGAAATTATAAAGAAATGATTATATCTTGAGATAGAGATGTGGGATGGAGTTGTGCACCTAGAATGAGCAGTAGAATGTCAAGATGAAGCTTCCCTACAAATCTGAGAAAAAGTTGCAGGAACTATGTGTAAGTTATACACAGTCCTTTTAAAAATTTGCATGCCAAAAAGGGTTTTTCCATCTCTGAGAATGAAGCCTAAACCTGCAATTACAGTCACGCACTTGCAACCTACACACATAAAAGAGAGGGAAATGTTATTGGGATTGGGGGTTTGCCTTTAGGTCAAACCCCATTTTGGAATTAACCAAGTGGTTGTAAAATGTTGCAAGTAAATGAAAGGAAATGTCTGAAGTAGAATCCACCTCAAGAAGGGGATGTAATTGAAATGTTGATACCTTTGTATATGAATTCGCTTGAATGGATATGTGAAATAGGATGTCTTGAATGTTGATAGAAATCTCCTCTTCAATGGTTGAATCCTTATCTTTAATGCAACACCTAGCCTTGAAAGGAGACTTGAAATGCTCAATTCTTGAATGCTTGATGCTTGATGATAATGTCACCTTGTAATTTTTCCTTATGATCCTATAATCTTCTCTTATTTTTGCTTATGAAAATAGGAGGTGAAGTGCTCCTTATATACTTGGCAATTAGGGGTGTTTAGATAATTTCCCATCTTAGGCTGACATAGGAAAACTTTTCCCGCTCAACAATTGACAAGGCCAATCCAAGGCAGAATCAAAGGCGGCCCAAAATAGGGCTAGGACAAGGACACCACACCCCTATCCTGAGAGGACAAGGGAACCATGCCCCTGTCTTAGGGGGATAGGGGACCACGCCCCTATCCTGCACCAATTTAGGACAGGTAGCAGCAAAAAGGTAGTGGACAATGATGAAATATGAAAATTTTTTATGTCATGAGCATGTTTTGGGTCTCCGAGCAGGCCTAGGGAATCATCTACTAGTGAAAAGACCCAAATGGGGTTGAAAATTGCAAAGGTCACAATTTTATGATGCTACAATATCAAAATAATTGGAGGAAAAAGTTCTACAATTTTAAGTCAAAAAGCATACTTGTTGATCCTAAGTCTCCATCATGTCATGATAATTTCACTTCTTTTCATAATCATAAGCCTTCATCACTCATCTACTTGTTCCGCACATCCATTCCCTTATGGCGATATATTATGGAGCTTCCTCGAGGGACTTTTTTATCAGGGATGCCCAAACTTCTTTAGATGACATGCATATGGGCCTATGCAGTTCACACATTAGTAATTCTACCATAGTTCCTTCATCAAGGGAGAAAAATATCATTCATTCAAAGAAAAACACAACTTCTATCATAAGGTAAAGTCTCACACATTTCAAGTGGGTGACTTAATTCGCAAAGGAAATCCTAAGAATCAGTAAGATAGAGAGAAGAAGGGAAAGTTTGAACCAAATTGTCTTGGTCCTTACGTGATCACATCAGCCTATGGATCAAGTGTATATCATCTCTCAACACTAGGTGGATAACCTTTAGAAGATCCTATTAAAAACATTCACCTTTGCAAGTTTTACACATAGCTCTTCAGATATCATAATATCAAAAAATAAAAATAAAAATCATAAAAATATAAAAATCATTACTTGGTGAAAACCTGGCAAACAGGTGCTTTGTGACACAAAAAAAATTGAAAAAATCAACAAAAGTAAGGATAAATAAATCCGTCCAATGGTGAAAACCACTCCGATGGCACCCGGGGCAAGTACCATGATAAAAACTAGGTTATCAACACCATGTGTAGAGACATTGCTCCTCCCTCCTTCAAGATTCAATCTTATCCTTTCACTTTGTACACATTCACAATCTATGCATCCATAATAAATTTACCTATTCCCATCATGGTTTGTTATTGATCTACCTAAGATTGGTTAGCCATTAAACCTCTCTTTTCACCCTTTCCTTCCATAATAAATCAAGTCCAATCTACAACTGGGACAAAATCCTAAATCTAGTGATGGAAGTGGTACCCTGAGCATCGCATGTTTTTAGGAGTATCATCTTTTTTTTCCTCCTTCTTTTTGCGCACAATCCACAATAAAAGGTCATTTGCATCACTAATCTACAATAAAGTTTCATTATTCTTTGCAGTAAAGTATCAGTTTCATAGATTCAAGTAAGTTTTAGATGAGACACAAGTAGCAGTAGGCTTTCAGCAAATCAAATCTTTTAGCAGACTTTGGTAGCAACATGGTTCTTAGCATGATCTTTCCTTTATTAGGATGAAAACATTGTAACCAAATCAAACATGTTAACATATGTGGCAAGAAACACAAAAAATTGAATATTTCATTGTGTTGGTGTCAAGTCGTGGGTTTCTTTTGATTTTATCTTTTGGTGACATGGCTTTTATCTTTTTTAGGATGTCTCTTACTAGATATTATTGTAGCATAGAAGATTAGGAATCATCAAGAGCAAGTAGATCAATCAAAACACTAGACATGATAGCTCAATCAAAAGAACACTCATTGAAATGAACCTAATTCCAAAGCACATTCAATGGAGGTATGAAAACAAAGCATTCAAAATGAAAATTATGCAAACCAGATGTAGAATTAACACTCCTTCCATGCGGCTCCATTGTTGTTCTTTCCTCTTCAATGGGTTTGTGGATCTCACCTACAAGTGCACTCACAATTGAAAGCAAGATTGATGAAAAACTCAAGAGTACTAGAAGCGAAAGTTCAGTAGTTTGATAGGAATTCGGATTCATGAAGGATCAAGATTCAAGGATCATGATTGAAGAAAATCATCCAATTTATAGAAAAATTGGAGAAAAGACAAATTAGCATGAAATGGATATTAGAAGCAATTGATTTCAAAATGGGAAAAATTGAGTGAAAAGAAGAAGGTTATGACACCTTCTATGTCATGAATTATGACATATTTCCAATGCAATGTTTAGAGAACTAGGACCTTATGACATCTTGCTATGTCAAGAGTATGACACATGAAGCACAAAAATAGGGAGAACTAGAGACAAGTTAATTAGGTGGAAATTAAAATTAGAAAATTAGAAAATAGGTGGAAATTAGGAATTAGGAAATAATGAAAATAGGAATCAGGAAATAATGAAATTAGGTAAATTAATTAATAATGTGTCATTTATTAATTAATTCACAAAAGAGGAATAATTAGCCAATTAAATGAACATTTAATTGTGATGAGAAGACTTAGGATAAATAAGTAATTTATTAATCCTAAAGGAAGAAAATGATAAGCAAGGTTAAATGACTAAATCATGAAACCCTAGAAGGCGAATTAGGTCTTGAAAGATAATTGACTCGATTTGATCATGATCTTGAATTAATAAATGACCAGTGTTGATAAATGATTTGATTGAGATTGGTTGACAAAAATCAATGACAAATTGACTGAATTGACATGATTGAAGAGGACAAGGATCGATGACAAATCGATCGCAATATGACAAGATTGACAAGGACAAAGATCGACCAAAATCATGACTGAATGTTGTTGTCGACAAGACCAAATTCGAAGGCGAGATGATAGAAGAATGACTCGATGCTCGCAAATGATAAAAATCAAGTGCGTGACATAGGAGAAATGTTAATGCGATGCAAAAACCTAAAATGAGGCAATGCGCAAATGTTAAAATATGACTTCGCAAGCGTTGACCATTTTTGGGTGTCTACATTTTGCCCCTCTTTGAGACAATGCGATTCTAAGCGTTGTTTCAAAGAACAATAATGAAAATGCCCCAGACAATAATAATGACATAGGCATGCCCCCTCGAGGAATTGGCCGGAAATGTGCAGAAAAGAGGCCAATTGATCGATAAGAATGATAGAAAATGATAGGATCAAATGGACTGCCAAGATTGACGGAAGAAATGTTAGTAAGCAGAAATTAGACAAAGAACAGATAGAGATGAAGGA
The DNA here is from genome assembly GCF_030272615.1 of Cryptomeria japonica. Lineage (NCBI taxonomy): Eukaryota > Viridiplantae > Streptophyta > Pinopsida > Cupressales > Cupressaceae > Cryptomeria > Cryptomeria japonica. The sequence goes on along the minus strand of NC_081411.1, from coordinate 217,644,218 downwards.
AAAAACTTGCTTTCAATAATGCACTTTGTAGGTGAGAACCTTTATTTTTATGTAGCAAAATGGATGTGTAGCATCATGGCATTGAAGGCCAGAGCTGAAATGCAACCCTTTTTGCAAAAGACAGACACATCATAAACAAGCAACAATCACAATCAAAAAAGAAAAGGACCATGAACCATCCCGGTCACTCTAAATCACTCGGTGACATCATCGAGCAACATAGGAACATGATCGAAGCCAAAGATAAATCAATAAAAAGATAAGACTCACAAATTCAAGCAAATCAGACAAACATCTTGATCTTCATTGTCAAAAGTTGAAAGTACTGATAGGACGATCATGCTGTCTGGTTTCAGGAAATGCGGTACCCCCGTCTAAGACAGGACATAGTCTGGTTTCGAGTATACCACACCCTGTATAAGACCCATGATAATAGGAACAAGGACAAATGATTTCGATGCTGATGTTCGATTGATATGGCAATTTTTGATCAGTTTGAATGTTTGGTTTGATTGAAAAAGTTCATCTATTAACGCATGATTTCATTAAAGCACAATGTTTGATTGCGATTCGTTGGATGTATACTCAGTGAGCTGTCGATGCATAAAGGGAATACTTTATTGCAAAATGTTTATGTTGGTTTTTGGAGTTTTACAATTTTTTTGTGTTCATTCTTCAAGACTTTATATGATTTTTAGAGATTTTTTCAGGACTTTATATGATTTTTAGAGATTTTTTTTTAGGACTTTATTCGATTTTTTTTTACATTATTTGATTTTTTTTTTTTGGATTATTTCAGGACATTATTTGAATTTTTATTATCTTATTTCAGGACAATTTTTCAATTTTTAAGAATTTTTGATTTTTTTTTTTGGATTATTTCAGGACATTTTTTGATTTTTTTGGATCCTTTTTTTTTTCAGGACTTTTTTCAATTTTTATGAGATTTTTTTTTTTTTCAGGACATTATTAGATTTTTATGAATTTTTAAGATTTTGCCCCCAGTGTCTAGCAAGGCAAGGAATATGATAGGTGAATAAAGAGGCTTGCTGAAATGATGGTGGATAGAGGGAAGGCAAAGGCCTTTATTATGGAGACAATGCAGATGCAATTTTCAAGGGCTGTGGCGTGATGGGACAAGAGACTGGATATGACAATGTAAAGCAGTGACATGGCATGAGGGACATGTCAAGAGGTTTTTGAAACCATGTTTAAATTTTGCGTCCTTATGTCAGATCAAGATCAAGGAATGAAAAAGAGTGTATGGATAGTGATAAGATATGGATAGGATAAGCAAGACCAAGAATGGATAAGGGACAGGGACTGAAGGTAGGGATTGGCTAAGGGATAGTGGCAGAAAGTTGCAATAAGCTAGGGAATATGGATGAAAGGTTGAAATAACCAAATGGATAAATGACCAAAAGCTATGATAGACTGAAAGCTGCAAACAAGATGCACGATGCTCATGAAGATCCTCAGCCTTGTCAAGATCAAAGGTGGAAAGGGAAACTAGACATGAGGGACAATAAGAAAATGGAGGAGTAATGACATGGTATGATAGGATAATGGAAGGGCAATAGGATATGAAGGAGGAAACCTGCCCCCAAGTGTAGTATGCAAGAAGTTCATAGATTATGCATGACGCCTGTTTGACAGGTTTTCATCACGGTACTTGCCCAAGGTGCCTGTTTGCCAGGTTTTCACCAGTGGACGAATTATTTTTCTTTATTTTTGTCTTTTGTCTTTTTCACCTTTTTTTTTTTTTTTTGTCTTTTCAAATTTTCTTCTTTTTTTTGATTTTTTTGACTTTTTCAATAGAAGATGGACACATGATAGGGGATGGAAGAAGGACTCAAGCGTCTTTTTATTTGGATAGTAGCCTTGAAATAAATGGACCATGACCTTTTAAAAGTATGCTCAAAGACGTTGGTAGGATAAAGACATGGAAAATGACATGACACTAAGGCAAGGATTTATGCAAAGGATTGGATGGAAGGATGGAAAATATGCATTGGATAATGGATAGGGTATTGGAAGAATTGGGCTTGAGTGGATGGAAATGAAGGCAAGATCGACATTGGCACACACCTTGAGGGGTGATGGACTGATGGAGGAAAGATGTATTTTGGATATTGAGATTTTGACGAAGAAAAGGCTATGGATTTTGGGACATAAGGGCCCAAAATGGATGAAGAAGGTGATGAAGGAATAGACTTGGAATGTCTGGATGGAGGAATAGCAACTTTGGATGCCAAGTTGGATGTTTCTTTAGGCTTTTGTGCTTCAAGGAGCTTCTTAGGGATCCACATGGTTTTTGATTTTTCATGCTTTTGTGGTTCCTTGGAGTGCATTGCTTGCACAAGGGATTTAGGAACCCATATATATTTTGAATTTGCTTTATTTTGCTCAGTGGGCCTTTGTGGCCTTTTGGATATTTCTTTTTCTTTATAGATCATATTGTTCTTTGTTTTGACATGTCGATTAGATTGGACATGTTGATCCTTGAATACATGTGGATTTCTAGACTTATGATGCTTATACTTGGCATCCAAGTTGCTTGGAAGAGGGAATGAATGTTGGTGTGGATGGGAATGATATGGAGGCATGTGGGATGGATGGAAGGTTTTCCAAGATGTGTGCCTTTGTTGATGTTGCATAGGAGATGGAGGGATATAGGGACCTAGAATGGATGGAAGCGATGATGGGGAAGGTGGACATTTGGATTTTGACTTTGAAGGGATACCAATGCCTTGAGTGTGAGCTTTGTAGCCATGACCATTAGTATATTCTTTAACATGAAGGGATTCTTGCTTATAAAGATCTACTCCTTTGCCTTTATCAATATTTTGACTAATAGGACACTCTTTGCTTTGGGAAGAAGACGTGAGTCCATTATGAGGTGGATATGATATGAGAGAAATAATGAGATCTTGAAGTGGATTGGATTTCACCAAAGTGGAAGAACCCATTATGCATGTCGAGGGTTCATGAGCATCTTGCACTGACACGTTAGAATCATGAGGGGGATTAGGATCATGAGGGTGACTAGGATTGTGTTGTGGACATGGTTCAATGATAGGCTCTTCAAGAGATGGAATGGGAGAAATAATGGGATCATCAAAAGAAATGTGATCTTGGAGTGTATATGGAGCATTAGGACATGGAGATGGAGGAACAAGTGGATCTTGTGGAGGATCTGAAGGAATGATAGGGTCTTGTGTTGGAAATGAATTTGGAAGGATACTTTGATCTTGACAAGGAGGAAGATCATTGGATTCCTCTTTAAAGGTGCTTTGCTCTTGACTTTTAATGGGATCATCATAAAGGATGGAAGGGATATCTTGATCTTTCTGAGGAAGTGGAATATCAATGGGATTTGAAAGGACATTATGTTCATGAAATGGAAGGGGATCGTTTGGGATTGGATGGACTGGAATATCTTGATCTTGCTCGGGGAGTGGAATGTCAATAGGACTTTGGATAGGATGGACAAGAATAGGGGAATCATCATGAGTTTCTGGGAACATGGGTTCTTGGTCAACAATTGGATGGGATGATAAGGTTTCAGGATCTTGATCTTGATTTACTTTAGGACTCATTTCTTCGTGCTCTAAGTTATCCTCTTGACATGAGGTTGGACTTTGGATATGCATGGAGGATTCTGACAAGGAATCAATGTTTTGGCATGAAGGAAATGCACTTTGAAAATTTGTGATGGATTCTGGCAAGGAATTAATGCTTGAACATGAGGAAGAGGGACTTCGAATGGGGTCCTCTAAAATAGGTAACGGAAATAAAGTGCATGGTTGCATTGGGTCTTGAATTTCTGAAACATGACAAGGATGTGCATCATGAATTGGATTATCATGGAAATCAATTATGGATAGCTCTTGGATAATTGCATCCTTGGGTGTATTGTTTGATGAGGACAATATGGAAGGTTCTTGTGAAACTTTTAAAGGTGTAGGGATAGATGCCACTGGAGAGTCAATTTGCTTGTGAGGGGATGAGGCATTGCTAGACATAAGTGTATTATCTTTATCTTCCTCAAAAGACTCACTTAGTCATTTCCTTAAGAGCATTGCAATAAGGCCACCTTTCTTTCGAGGTTTTGACATAGTTGGACTTGGAATTTGAACTTGTTTTTGATTTGATGTCATGTTTTGATTTCGAACTAAATGTTGATCAAATTGGTTTGACATGTTTGAAACTTGGCTTGGTGTGTGTTGCAACCTTTGTTTTTGAATGTTTGGTCGTGGTTGTTGACATTGATATGTTGATTGAACTTGAACTTGTTGATATTCCACCATCGGTTGGACTATTTGTTGACATTGTATAGTGGGTTGGACATATTGTTGAAATTGGACCATTGATTGTGTTGGTTGCATATGTTGAACAATTGGTTGTGATGGTTGACAATCTGATTGATAGTAAACACCTTGTTCTTGTTGTGGAGGCACATAATGTTGAAATTGATGTTGTCTCCTTTCTTGTAATTGTTTCATCATCTCTATTTGCGAGAGGAGAGCTGGTATGTCTGATCGTTCAAGAAGGGATCTTACATCAATTGGCTCAATCTTTGGATTTTGACTTGGAAATTTTTGAAATACTTTGGACATTTGTGATCTAATCTTCTCAATGTTTTTCACTTTTTGTTCCAAAATCTCATTTTCTTGAGTTAGTTTCTCCTCTAGTTTTTGTATTTGGACATTTGTTTCATCATAAAGAGTTTGATCAATATAGCCTTGTTGTTGGGTTGGATAGAAGTGTGATTGCCTTGGATTAAAATCTGATTGCATTGTCGGTTGATATGTCAAACTTTGTTGCATCATTGGCACTTGGAACCTTGTTTCAATAGACATGTCACTTATGCAAATGCAATATTTTTGGAATTTTTTCAAGGATAATGTATTATATGCAACTAAATGCAAACTAAATAAATGAAAATGCAATCTTTTTTTTTTTGGTTGTTTTTGAAGATTTTGACAAAATTTTGAAATGCAAATCTAAAAAGAGACCCTTAGGAGATTGAAATGACGTCTAGACCTCAAAGGACAAAAGGACTTAATTGACAAAGGACAAGATGACAATGTCTCCCCTATATGCTTGGATACTAAGCTAGGTTTGATGAAATGATATTGATGACAAAAGGACAAAAGATTTGATAAGGTCTAGACTTCTTAACAATGACTTAGGGTTTATCAAAGATTTGGATTACTCAAGTATGACAAGACCTAGCTTTGACACTATATGCGAAAGGAAAATTAATATGCAAGTGACCTTAATATGATATGATAATGACTTAAGATTAATGAAGAGACTTAGGGTATGCAAAGTATGACAACGGTATGACTTTAATGCAAGAGGACACATGCAAATGGATGACCCTTATGGATATGCAAAAGAATATGACTTAGGTGAAACCTAACCTTGATACTTGACAATGAATTTGAAAAATGCACCCTAGGATGAACTTAAATGTAAGTGACATAAGTGTTGAGACAAGTTTTTGAACAATGTTGGATAACCATGGTTTAGGTAGATGATCTTTGAACCTTGTTGAAATTTTGTTCGATGAAATGTTCTTGTGTTTGATCTTATGTTATATCAATGTGTTTGCTCTTGAAGTGGTATTCAACTTTTGACAATCAAAGAATACAAGATATTGCAACTTAGACTCAAGACAATCATGCTCATTTCCACATTCCTTATGGTAGGCAAAGACATTAGGTACTTGAGAGGTAGACTCATTATGGGATTCAAGGAGAATACATAGATGCTTGACCCCACAGGCTCCCCTCCACGACACTCACTTCTCAGGGCAGCCAAGCATCAGTTCCCATGGAATCTCCCCATGGCGAACTTAGTATCTCTTCCAAGTATCCGAACTTGTCCTTCTCAAGCAACTAGAAGGGTTTTTGGCCTCTAAAAACAAGGTATGTAGTAAGGATTTCTGTTAAGCATTACTCCTTGATGTCATGCAAGCATGATTGAGACATTAAGCCCATCAAGATACCAAACAAATGTAGTTGCGCAAGCATGATTTAGACCAAGAGGCCCTACTTAGATGTTGATATGAGAAAGAGTTTCAAGGGGCATCACTTCCCAAGTAACTGCAATTCCCACGTAACACTTCCTTCAAAGCTTTCGCTCATCAGGTATTTGTTTATAGTGAGTTAGAATGCCAAGGAATTCTAGCCGTACTCACTTTGGGTCGTCCCCTTCTCACGATTATCACTTGCTTGCTAAAGCAAAGTGGTCGGGAAGGCAGACCCTCTAAAGGTGACACACAATCAACAACACAAGCATGGTATCAAAGATCTAGATTTCTGATCACCCTAAGAAGGATGAGAGCATACTCTCCTACTCCAATGTCATACTTATCAATCAAAGCAAACAAATGTTCATTCCAATCCTATTTAAAAAATCACTAAGTGCCTAATTAAAAATCTCAAACACACAATTTGGTTGTTTCTCCAAGGCAACCTACAAAAACACATGTCAGAAGTTTGATTTGTTGTCTTTGACCATCGAATTTGCATAACACATGTTAGTAGTTTGATTTGTAGTTTTTGTCATGCGTTTGCCAACATCCTACACAAATAATTAGTACCAAAATCCAAAGCATAGAAAACAGAAAGCAAAAACACCAAAAATTATTTGCATGAATGCATTATTAATTTGCCAAGCTAAATTAATCTAGATGAAGGTTGCATGATTTTGTTTTTTTCAAAATTTTGACCATTTACAGCAGCATAATTAAAAATGTCAGAACTTTCTCAATATTTATCCAAATTACAAACTATAAAATGATCTGGAAAGATAACAACGTGATCTAATAAACCCAGAAATCGTTTATTTTAATTCTGCACGCATTTTTTTATGTTTTCAATTTATTATGACTGTTTTTTTCTTCGAAGAAAAATCTGCAATTTCTCCACAAAAAAAAATCTGCAACTTCACAAAACATTCAAAAAAAATAAATTAGATCCAAGCATTTTCACATCGGGTTCACCAATTAATGTAGCATAGAAGATTAGGAATCATCACAAGCAAGTAGATCAATCAAAACACTAGACATGATTGCTCAATCAAAAGAACACTCATTGAAATGAACCTAATTCCAAAGTACATTCAATGGAGGTATGAAAACAAAGCATTCAAAATGAAAATTATGCAAACCAGATGTAGAATTGAACACTCCTTCCATGCGGCTCCATTGTTGTTATTTCCTCTTCAATGGGTTTGTGGATCTCACCTACAAGTGCACTCACAATTGAAAGCAAGATTGATGAAAAACTCAAGAGTACTAGAAGCGAAAGTTCGGTAGTTTGATAGGAATTCGGATTCATGAAGGATCAAGATTCAAGGATCATGATTGAAGAAAATCATCCAATTTATAGAAAAATTGGAGAAAAGACAAATTAGCATGAAATGGATATTAGAAGCAATTGATTTCAAAATGGGAAAAATTGAGTGAAAAGAAGAAGGTTATGACACCTTCTATGTCATGAATTATGACATATTTCCAATGCAATGGTTAGAGAACTAGGACCTTATGACATCTTGCTATGTCAAGAGTATGACACATGAAGCACAAAAATAGGGAGAACTAGAGACAAGTTAATTAGGTGGAAATTAAAATTAGAAAATTAGAAAATAGGTGGAAATTAGGAATTAGGAAATAATGAAAATAGGAATTAGGAAATAATGAAATTAGGTAAATTAATTAATAATGTGTCATTTATTAATTAATTCACAAAAGAGGAATAATTAGCCAATTAAATGAACATTTAATTGTGATGAGAAGACTTAGGATAAATAAGTAATTTATTAATCCTAAAGGAAGAAAATGATAAGCAAGGTTAAATGACTAAATCATGAAACCCTAGAAGGTGAATTAGGTCTTGAAAGATAATTGACTCGATTTGATCATGATTTTGAATTAATAAATGACCAGTGTTGATAAATGATTTGATTGAGATTGGTTGACAAAAATCAATGACAAATTGACTGAATTGACATGATTGAAGAGGACAAGGATCGATGACAAATCGATCGCAATATGACAAGATTGACAAGGACAAAGATCGACCAAAATCATGACTGAATGTTGTTGTCGACAAGACCAAATTCGAAGGCGAGATGATAGAAGAATGACTCGATGCTCGCAAATGATAAAAACCAAGTGCGTGACATAGGAGAAATGTTAATGCGACGCAAAAACCTAAAATGAGGCAATGCGCAAATGTTAAAATATGACTTCGCAAGCATTGACCATTTTTGGGTGTCTACAATTATATCTCCAAGATTTCTTTGACTAGAAAGGCGAGGATGGGATATGTTCACCTATTGTTTTGTTGTCTATGAATTGTCTCTTAGTAATGATATGACTTGTCCAAGGATATGAGGACGTTGTGAGTCTAGTGTGAGCTGGGGCATTCCATGTTTGCAACAATCTGATCTCTATGCAAACAGGTACAATGACTTTCTAGGTTGAACCTATATCTTGATTGTCATAACCTATTTGCCATAATAAAGCTCAATGATGATAAAGCACAAGAATCTCTTTCACTTCCATATCTTCTACCTTCCATCCCCCTTTCTTGATTGACCTCCATTATCCTTCCCTGAGTTTGTGTAGCCCGCTATCACATGACTTAGTATAATGACATGCCAAAAATATCTACATTTCATTTAGTTTGCACCTGCATTATTACATGTTAGCATTATATACATACATATAGATATCATAATTTCATCACATCTTGCATATATCATTGGTTTGTATCTGCATTCTTATTTATAAAATATAAAATGCCAAAATAATAACAAATCTTGCATCTCATCCTATAAATAATCATATCATATCATTACCATATACTCATCTACATTTAGTACATATAAACCTAGAAAAAGAACAAAAATATATTGCATTTCATCATGTACATATTTGCATCCATATCATAAGAATCATAAAATAATCATAAGGCATATAGAACATCACATAGTACACATGCATATAGCTGCCACAAGGAATGAGTCATCTCATATATATATAAAAAATTCATAAGTTTCATAATACAATGATTTCAATATCTCATAAGGCTACAAAATCACCTAAAGTTGTCTACATGATCATACAAAAATAGATACAAAATGGGATCCAAGAGAGCTATGATAAAGACCCTCCGTTGAAGCCAGTTGACCTTGAAGGAATCTAAGCTCCCAAAGGACCAACCCCTGGAACATCTCGTTTGTCCCCTCTTGCAGACCCTATGGGACTATTTTTTCACCAAAGTAGTTAATAGTCATTTTTTTGCCCAAATCTCAGGCATATATACAATGTATCTCAATCCCATCACCTGGATCACGACATGGTCCTCAATAGTCAAATTTGTTTTTAATATCTATCTAGACATAATCTAGGGTAAGTACTCTTGCATCCAATCAAATCAAGTGTGTCAGTCCTAGTGGTACTCATGTCCATCACATGATGTTGTTCATTAGGCTCTATCCTAGTGCTTATGTCTATCACATGGCATTGCATCATTTATCACATTGCACTATATCCTATCTTGGTGGAGCACTCACTGGATTTTATCAATTCAATGGCTTATCCTACACTCAGATTAGTAAACCTACCTATTTAGAGCACCTTTTGAGTGAGTCCTCTCAATAGCTTATCCAATTGGCAACATATGTTTATCATAGAATTGCCAATACTAGCCTTGTTTTTCAGTTGTCTTTCCTAGGGAACCTATTTGAGTGAATCCTCTCAAGAGCTTATCCTAATGATAGCATATGCTCATCACAAAACTATCAATTTTGGCCTCTCAAGACATAGACATAATTTTGTTGATTCCTCTTGAGTCATTCTTTTTTCTATGTGACCTTGTCATCTTATTTGGTCAGTCCTTTTTAGCCTTTCTTTCTTATTGAGAGATTGTCTACAATCTTTTCAAACATTTTCATCCAATCTCTCAAGGGGGCATATCATTCCCATCATGGGGAAACTTTGTATCAGTTTATCTTATCTTCTTTGAGCTAACGTGACAAGCTACATTGTTTCAAAGAGGGACAAAATGTTGACACCTAAAATTGTCTTGTCTAATTAAATAAATATTTTTATTTATTTAATTGTTTTATCCTAAGTCTTCTATTAATTAAATAAATCTTTATTTATTTAATTAATTCATTAATCCTCATCTAAGCCTTTCCCCATTTAAATAAATATTTTTATTTATTTAAATTGTCATTTTCTAAAATTGAATAAATATTTTATTGATTTAATTGATCCCACGTCCTCTATTAATTAAGTAAATCTTTATTTATTTAATTAATTCATTAGCCTTTTCTACCCATGACACATGTCACTCATCTCTTAATTCCTCTCTTACCTACCCCCTTTATCATTTAATAATTTCCTCTACCTACCCTTTAATCCTAGTCGACCCTTAATCCTATCCCCCCATTTTTTATAGTGCTCTCTATAAAAGAGGATACTCTCTTTCATTATCAACCCTAATCGTCTAATTGTCAAATCCCTTATGCAATCAAGCCTTCTTGCAGTCAAGATATCAACCACAATCCATTGTTTTTTGAGCTCTTGTGCACACATAAAATCTGAGAGAAAATATATCAAATAAGATCAATGGAGATAGGAGACAATGAAGATTGAAACCCTACTTGACATGTGAATGGTAATATTTCTTTATTTTATTTTTTTACATGATCTTAGGTATCTCTATTGGTATTGGTGAATATTTCATTGTAGGATCTAGATTGTTTGTGGTTGAAACTTTATGGTTTTACAATAGTTTATGATGCTTTTTCACCATAGACAAAGATATCCTAGATAATAATGACCAACCAATTGAAAGTCTCCCTTGTACTTGGGAAACCCCACTGCAACTAGAAGTAGCTTATCAATTGTTAGGTTTTGGTGAGGAGGAAGCAACAAATCCTGAGGCTAAAGTTGTAGAGAATCAATTCTTAATTCAAAAAATCTTGGAATTTATGAATAGTGAGGAATAATGTGAGGAGTGTGAGGCAGTACAAAATGGACATGATAAATTCCTTCACCTACCCACTAGAACAATTTGTAGGGAAGGAATACTGAGACAGGGAATCCCTCTATCTTGGAGGATAGCAAGAATGGTTCTAAACTAGGCATTATGAAAAATGGACAGAATAAAGATAGCTCGGATTGTGTGAAAGATTCCAAGAAAAGAGGAAGGAAATATTTGGGTGAATTAAGGTCTTTGGATGGCCTTGCAGAAGATCAAGGCTTAACATCCTTTTTTAACTCAACGAAGGGAAAGGTCCTTCCCAAAGATCAATGAAAATCATTACATGGAATGTTAGGTGCATGACCACCCCTAACAAATAGCACATAACAATGTGCAACATTCTCACATTGAAATTTGAGCTTATCTTAATATAAGAAACAAAACTAGAATTAGAGGAGGATGAACTCTTCATTAAGAAGATGGGTGGCTGGCAGATGGACTCAGTTGGAGCTGAAGGAGCCCTATGAGGTCTAGGTATAATATGGGACTCTAGAAAAGTGACTTTTGAAATCATATATAGCAGTAGACATTGGATGGGGGTCGAGTGAGAACTGTCCATAGTAATGTATCCTTTTTGATGTTTAACATTTATGGTCCTATCTAGTCTGATAAGAAGTTAGAACTTTGGCAGGAGCCAGAAATAGTTTTTTCTCTAAACATAACGGACCAAATTATTATAGGTGGGGATTTTAATGCCATTTTGGATCTTACTAAGAAAAGAGATGGACTAAGAAGATAACCCCAGTCTCTGAAATATTTTAGGGAATGGGTAAACCAGAATAATTTGATGGAGATCAACGCTATAAATGGAATCTACACATGGAACAATAGAAGATTAGGCTTTAGTCATATTGCCGAAAAATTGGATAGATTTCATTTTAAAGGCAATCTGATTAGCTTCCCTTTTGTTATGAAATCTAACATCCTTCCTACTTCAGGATCAAATCACTTCCTGGTTCAATTGATTATTGAATAAGATAGAGGTCCTCCTAGGTGTCCATTCAAATTTGAAAAAAAATGGATGTTTGATGATAAATTTCTAAGCCTCATTGGTCATTGGTGGAATGAAGAACAATTTATTGGGTCAAAACTATTTTGTTTCATTTCAAAATTAAAATTCATCAAGAGAAAATTACTACAGTGGAAAAAGAAACAATTGAGAAACATATTTGTGGAAAAAGTAAAGAATAAGAAAGATGTAGGAGATCTCAATGAGAAAGTATTAAAAGAAGGCATGGACTAGACCAACTTTCTAGAAGAAAAGGATTTATTAAGAAGATATAAAGATATTTTTACCAAAGATGAAGATGTCTCGAAATAGAAGTCCAGAGAAACTTGGTTACAATAAAGAGATAGAAATACAAAAAAAAATCACAATAGCATTAAGCAAAAGAGAAACTTAAATAGGGTTACCCAGATAAAAAATCTAGCAAGGATTATGATTGAAGACCCTGAGTCTATATCATCAGAAGTGGTAAACTTCTTTAAAAATGTTCTAAATAGCCGGTAAGCATCAGATGGGATAGCTCAAGTAGAAATTTTGAAAAACATCCCTAAGTTAGTATCAGATGGTTTCCTAGCATGCTACTTCCAAAAGTGTTGGCAGATTCTGGGCAAAGATCTGGTGACAACACTAGATCCTGCTAGAAATCTAGGAAAATTCTTGAAGGAGATTAATAAAAAATTTATTACCTTAATCCCAAAAAAAGAGAAGGTAGAGGACTTTGATGACTTCAGGACTACCTCCCTTTGCAACACAATTTATAAAATTTTAGCTAAGAGTTTGGCCAACAAGATCAAGAGAATTTTAACAAGCATCACAACAGATGAACAAACTGGGTTTGTTCCATAAAGATCCATCCTTGATGGAATCATCATTGCTCAACAAACAATCCACTCCATTCAGAATAATCTCTTTCCTAGTATGCTAATAAAACTAGATATAAAAAAATCCTAAAATAAAGTGGACTAGAGGTTCTTATGTAAAAGTCTTGATGGTTTTGGCTTCTCAAAACAATGGATTAACTTCATCTATGAGTGCATATAAAGCCCTAAATTCTCTATCCTAGTCAATGGCACCCTGAAAAGATTATTTGACATTTCTAGAGGTCTCAAAAAGGGAGACCCTTGTTGGCCATTTGGTGGAATTGATTATGTGTTGCATTGATGTTTTTTCAGTAGCTTTTTGGATGCTTTACTAACACCCTTCTGGTCCTGGTAGGTTGAGTGGTTTTTGGTTGATTTGGATCTGGCATGATCTAGTAGACTTTGATATAGTTTGGTGATGGAATTGGCTTGTTCATGATATTCATGCTCATATTTGGTCAATTGGTTTTGGTCTGGTGATCAGATGTTGTCCTTCTTTCTTAGAAGCTTGGTTTCTGGTTCCGATGAGGGTTTCACCGATAGAGCTTTTGATGAAGATCTTTGATGAATTGCATAAGTGGTGTTAGTGTAGTTTCTCATAGAGTTTCAAGATGTTGTTGGTTATCATGTTCGAGACTTGGCCGATGATCTTTTGTAGTGTGTGGACCTATATTGGGTCTTGGTTGATCTAGGTTATGGACCAACTTTAATGTAATGTGTGGATTGGACCTCTCAATGTATTTTTGGGATGTCTTATGTGCTGGATATTATTTGTTTGGTCTAAGGCAGACATGGTTTGTAATTATGTAATTGGTTTATTATCTTGTGGCTGACCTAATTGTTTATGGTCAAGGGTTTGTATATATAGATGTAAAATATCATTGTAGATCATCATGGTTATGTTATAGGTCATGGTCAAGGAATGTAATGTGCGAATAATATAATATCATTCAGGAAGAGGATTTGGTTGATCATTGGAGATCGAATTGGGTTCATGTAAGAGGATTTAGTCCTCCAGTATTGAGCTTAACTGAAACTATACTCAGACATAGGAGATGCTATCTTTTGTAGTTCAACACTTTTCTAGATTGTAGTCAGGATTTATATGTAGTTAGTGAGTCTCCTTATGTGATGAGCAGTGTGCTCTAGGCTATTGGCCTTCCTACAAGTGCTGGCCCCTCAATTGTAATTCACATACTTACTGCATAAGTATTATCTAACTGTATGTAGGCTTCCCACTGTGTTTTTTCCCTTTACCAAGTTTTCCATGTATAAATCTTGGTGTCATGTGGATGGTTTTATTCTATGATTATTGTTTATGCTTAATTGGCTTAACTATTATTTTGGTATTAATGTTTTAGGTTCCGATATTAAAGTTTAAATTGCTAATAGTTCCAATAATCTATAACAAATGATTCACCCCCCCTCTTAGTTGTCTTTTGATCATTTGAACTATCTAATAATTGGTATCAAAGCTTTGGTCCTCTCTACAGAAAGCTTAACCACTTGAGGAAGACCCTATGGTGACTAACAGTTCAAGTTCATCCAGTTCTTCTAGACCTATCTTTCAAAAGGATATTTCGAGGCTTGATAGAACAAATTACATAGTATGGAAGATTCAGATGGAGACTCATCTGAGATGTCTTGGCAAGGAGATTTGGGAGATCACATAGAATGGTTTCACACCTTATAATCCAAGATCTGGCAATCTACCTCCAGCAAACCTAAACAAAGAGCTTGAGAATTATTGTAGAGAAAGAGAAGCCCTCTTGTGTGTACTTTCTGATCAACAAATAATAGGATTAACTGATAAATCATCTAGAAAGGCTATATGGGATAAGTTGGAGACTCTTAATGAAGGTGACCCTATAGTGAAGATTGCTAAACTTGATGGTTAGTAGGTGAGATATGAAATTTGAAGATGGAAGAATATGAAAGGATTACCGCATTCATGGAAATGGTAAATGAGATTGTTATGAGAATTCAATGTTGTGGTGGAACTCTAAGCGAAGATGAAATTGTTTCTAAAGTCCTGAGAGCCCTACCACCAGCTTACAAAATGAAGGCTACTACTATTAATTAGATGAGAATAATGGCTAATAAATTTGTCAACAAAGATACTTTGGTTGGGAAACTATCTACTTTTGAGCTTGAAGAAATTGCACCTTCTGGAGTTGTGAAGTTTGAACCTGCTTTACATGCATCTACATCTACAACTGGTAAGAAAGATTGAAAATCTTTGTATGTAGAGGAATTAGAAGATATGAAGAGAGAAGATGATGAGTTTGAGTAACTTGAAGTACTATTTTCTAGAATAGTACCTAAAGGGCCGGTAGGAAGTAAGTATGAAGGAAAAGTACCTTTTAAATGTTTGCATGTAATAAGACTGGTCATTTTCCATGTAGATGTTTTGAAAGGAATTCATGATTTGAAGAAAGAGTTAGAAGATCAATTAAGCCTAACCCTATATATCAGAACAAGTATAAGTACAAGAAAAACAAAGATAAATCATGCCACATAGCGGATGAAGAGGGCATTACTATTTTTGATGATGAACCAACAGAAGACTCTGCTAGTGGTTGCGGTAATGGGAAGGAATGGGTATTCCTAGCTATCAAAGAAGATGATCCGACACTAGAAGAGAATGTACCATAAGAGAAGAACTTGCTGCTAAAATTGAAGACAAGTATGAATGGGTAATTGACAGTGGTTGTTCACATCATATGACTGGAGACAAAGGGAAGTTTCTATCTTTGCAAGAATTTGATGGTGGTCTAGTTAGATTTAGAGATGACAAAGCATGTATGATCAAAGGAAAAGGAACTATATCATTGGATGGTAAGAACAATAGTGACAATGTTTATTATGTTGAAGGTTTAAAGCATAATCTTTTGAGTGTATGAAAATTGGTAGATAAGGGATTTCAATTACAATTCAAGGATGAAAAATGCAAAATCATTAACAGATCTGACTTGGAGATTACAACCAGTACGCAGACAAAAGGTAATATATTTCATTTGAACTCTGGTGATAAGACATGTTTGATTACATAGATTGATGACAGTTGGCTATGGCATAAAAGATTGTGTCATATGAATTTTGATTGCATTGTAAAGATTAGTTCAACTAAGGCAATTAGGGATATACCTAAGATTATGAAGCCATATAATCTGGTATCTAAAGAATGTAAAATGGGTAAATAGGTCGACACCTCTTTTAGGAGTATACAAGATAAATTAAATGATGTTCTTGATCTTATTCATATTGATTTGTGTGGCCCTACTAGAGTTAAAAGTTTTCAAAGTGATAGATATTTCATGCTAATCATTTATGATTATTCTAGAATGGTGTGGGTTACTTTTCTAAAGGAGAAATCTGAAGCATTTGAAAAGTTTAAAATCTTTAAGGCTAAAGTGGAAACTGAGACGAGATTAAATATTAAATGTTTGAGGTCAGATCATGGTGGAGAATTCACATCCAGTGATCTTAACAACTTTTGTGAGAAGCATGGTATAAAAAGAAAATGTTCTGCTCCCTGGATACCTCACTGGAACAGAGTTGTGAAAAGGAAGAACATAACTATCTTGGATGTTGTTAGAACAATGATGATGGAAACTAGTCTAGCTCATATCTATTGGAGAGAAGCAATGAGCACAATGGTTTATACATTCAACAAAGTACATATCAAAGGAGAAAATGGTAAGACACCTTATGAATTATGGTTTGGCAATACACCTATAGTTAAGTATTTTAGAATTTTTTGTAGTAAATGTTATATCAAGAGAGATGATATCATTGGCAAATTTGATCCTAGATGTGATGAAGGCATATTTCATGGTTATTCTAATGAAAGAAAATCATATAGATGTTATAACAAGAGATTGCAAAGAATTGTGGAGAGTTCTAATGTCAAAGTAGATGAGTTGAATAGAAGTCAAATCAGAGTTTATGAGAAGGAACCGATAGTGGAAATGATTATATCTGAACTGCTAGCACCTTTACCAAAACAAAGTGTTGAACCAGTTACTCCAGGAATATCAGAGAATTCTACAATAATTGAAGAATAGGGAAGAGAAATAAAATGTCAGAAGACTCCTAGGTATGTGAGGTTGAATCATTTAGAAGATCAGATCATTGAGGATAAGAGAAATGGAGTGATGACAAGAAGAAGACTAGCAACTAATGAGGTATGTTTAATTTCACAAGTTGAACTGGTATAAGTAATTGAGGCATGTAAAGATGAATATTGGTTGAAAGCTATGGAAGAAGAATTAGATCAGATTGAGAAAAATAATACATGGACCTTGGTTCCCCGACCTAAAAATAATTTTTTTTTTGGAACTAAATGGGTTTTTAGGAATAAATTGAATGAGGATGGTCAAGTTATAATGAATAAGGTTAGATTGGTTTGTAAAGGATATTCTCAGAAGGAAGGAATTGATTATGGAGAGACTTTTGTACCTGTAGCTAGGATTGAAGCTGTAAGATTATTTCTTGCCTATGATACTTATAAAAACTACAAGGTTTATCAGGTGGATGTTAAATGTGCATTTTTTAATGGGGATCTTGATGAGGAAGTTTATAAGGGGTTTAAGGCTATGTCTTGAACTAACCCTCTTTGATCTGACCCCATCTAACACAAGTGAGACACAACTTCCACACACTGCTGCTGATGTGCTAAAAGATCTAATGCCAACTCACAAGACAATATATAATATTGACTAAAATCATCACTGTCCAGGCTGGCATCTAAAAACATGTAATCACCAACCAACAATGAAACAATCACCCTATCTAGAGAATCAGGTGAAACTGCCACATCAACTGGCTCAAAGTACTCACTAGGAGTAACATCACATAACTCATCCATGTCAACTATTTGATGACAATCAACCTATGGATCAACTATCGTCCCACTCTGCTCGATAAACTGTGATGGATAGTGGGTAAACTCTAGCTCCATCCTCATGAAATTTTGAACATACTATCCAAGTGTCAACAACCACTATACACCCACGACTACATCTATACATCTGAAGTGAAGCAACCTATGTAGGATCCATGAAAGAAATGTACTACACATGTCTACACCATGATCCCACACAAACTACTTGTAGGACATAAACTGCTCCTGCTGCTCTCCTCTGGTATAAGTGCCATATAATCTTAATATCTGGAGCAACATACTATAATCCCTATAAGATGCTATATCAAATGAATCAACACCTAGATCCCAAATAAAACTAAATCCATATCCATCTGTCATGAAGAGACAATGATAGTAAGAGGCATCCTCGATACCGTGTCTCTCTACAACCACTATGAAACTCTCACACTTGTGATAACCATCCACAACAACACACCTGCTAATCCATGCATCATCCTTCCCCCATGATCTTGGATGAAGTCTCTGTGTCAAGGAGATGAAAAACTTTGACGGTAGCTGCTCATCATAACGGTTGATTGTTTGCTGATCCTGCAAACAATCCATCCCAAACTGCTGGATTAGGTGCCTACAATCAATAACTCTATCCTCTGAAGATGGGAGAGCACTATCACAATATAGATAGTATAAGTCCCGAACCAACTCACATTTGTGAGCCATCCAATCATCTACAATCGGACTAAAAGAGAAATGAAGTGCACTCCTCGCGAGGTAGTCTAAATGGACTCTCGTAGGCTCACTAAATGGCTCTGTGTCATAATCTTGTCCATCAAACTCATCATCACTCCCACTGCTCTCAAACCATGAATCCAAAGACAACTCATATGTCTGAGATCCATAATCCAAAATACACCTCAACTGAGCATTGTGGCTTTGCGGTGAAACATATTGGTTTCCCTCATCAATTGTAAGAGGTGTAAAAGAAGATTTTCTTTCCAGAGAAGGAAACAAGTCAACAGGAGTATCATACTCCCAACTAGATGACAAACTACTAGTCACTTATGAAAACAATGATGGAGTAATATCGTGAGTCAAATCAAAACTTTCTTCTGCATCCCATGTGTCCGCACAACCCACTGGCTCACGATCCTGGGGTTGAGTGCTACCAAGAGAACATACTAGGCTAGATTCTAAGGTCTGATCTATAAAATCAGAATCATCATGATATGAGTTCTCTACATTCAAAGCATCATTGGTACCTGAATTTTGAATACCTTCATGTGACAGCCCATTGGCACCATCTTCTACAAGTGTAGACATTGATACCTCAAGCTGATGCAAAGGTACCTCACTGTTGTCATGAAAATCAGAATTTCTAACCTCTAAATTAGTTGCCTCTTGGGAAATCCCCTGCACGGAAGGTGAGGACAATTCATTATCCAAAGTTGTCCTAATGTTTCCTTGAGTTGAATCCACATGTCTAACAAAACCATCACATAAATTCTTGTCCCACTCATTGGAACTTGAGGGCACCAAAACATTCTTATGTAGAGGTATATTACCCCTAAATGAAAGTTCTCTATCCATTCCTGATTCTTGCACCCTTGATTCTTCTTTCCTTCTTTGCCACTGATCTGAACTTGTAGTTACCAAGTTATCTTCGTCTACTTCGGGTACACCCATAAATTGTGTGAAGGAAAGGAGCTCACGTATCATCTTAGGAAGAGAACAATACTAATGATAGCTTCTCATAACTATATCATTAAATATCTTGGTAGGAGGCATCCTACTTTACATGTTGGAGAAGATTAAACTTTTGAGTGCCCGATTTTAGTTCTAGCCATGGTATTTACCTATAACTAAACTAATATCCCAATGGATCTTGGAGGTCTAAATAAAAGTTTGTTCTCAACAAATTTGGAACTTTGGCTAGTGTATTGCCTTATCCACTATCAACTATAAGCATAAATGTGTAGGCTAACAACTACCTAGTTGCTTACTCTTATTATGAAAAACATTATTTTTTGATAGTGCAATTTCTGATTTGTTGTCACAAAAGACTAGTGTTTTCTCCTCTTGTGCTTGCAATAGATCTTTAATCTAATTAAATCAAATCTAAAAAAGACCTCCACTAGAAATTACGTTCAACCAAAAGTGTCAAATATAACAGTAAAATATGATTCCCTCTAAGAAAAAAATTCTAGTAAGTTATCCCCAATTATAGCAGGTTTGGGAAACTTTTGAGAAGAATACATCATGTATGTTTGTTGGGTCTGTTTAATCTCAAATAGAGTATTGATATTAAATATGGTAATTAGAAAAAAATAAATGAATTAATTGTTTTATTTTGGAAGTTGAATAATAGTGGGAGAAAACTATTATTTTGAGTTTTTAATATTAGTTTTTATAGTAAGGATAAGTAATATTGATAAATACATTGGAAGTCCTATGGGTATTATGTTCAAGGAAACCTCTTTATAGAAATAATATCATAGAAAACACTCTTTTCAAACATGCAATAGTAATAGCACTAATTATTTTGTTATGTGATGACAATTTAAGGAACATGACATAAAACATCAAACAATTAAAAATAGAATAAAAAATGCAATAACATAATGGAACAAAGAAAATTGTACTTCAAATCAACCAAGTAGTAAATAATAACTCAAGTAGCTAGCTACCAAAGCCCAAAGGATTATGCTCCTTCATCTTCCCTTTCTCAACTAATTTCACATTCTTGTGGTTTTGAAAGCCATTAACCCCTCTGCTTGCAAGGTGATCTTATAAGCCAATATTGTTGTTTGCAAGTATTTGGGGGTTTTCTTTGAGAGAAGAGGAGAAATTGCAACAAAGACATAAAATAGTCATATGCTATAACACAACACATATTTTTAATGATCATAACATAAAATAGATTACATTGCCTTTTTATAAAAACCTTTAAAACATGGAGATAAGGAGATCAAAAACAAAACCAACACTTAACAAATTTGGCATGAGACCAAAGAAATAGTCCACTGATTTAGGAAATGTGAGGAAATAGACTTAACTACTGGCTGACTATTAGGAAACATGGAAATACATTGAATAATTAAAGTAATACGTGCAGTTTAGGTTTAACTAACTGCATATATGGAGGAGAAGAACAAACATTTTTAACAAACTAACAAGCTATAAATAAGGAGGAAGAAATTGATTATTTCTAACATTCCTTCTTAATTTCTTCCACTAATAATTTCAATATCTATAACACCCAAATTTGTCTTACATATCCGAAATTCTCCTTAAGTAATGCTTTAGTGAAAATGTCAACTAACTGATCTCCCAATCTACAAAATTTGAGATAGATTTCTCCATTGGTGATAAATTCTCTCATGGAGTGATATCTCATATCAATGTGCTTACGCTTATTGTGAAAAACATTATTTTTTGATAGTGCAATTTCTAATTTGTTGTCACAAAATACTAGTGTTTTCTCCTCTTGTGCTAGCAATAGGTCTTTCAATAGAGTGATATCTCATATCAATGTGCTTACTCTTATTGTGAAAAACATTATTTTTTGATAGTGCAATTTCTGATTTGTTGTCTTACATATCTCATATCAATGTGCTTACTCTTATTGTGAAAAATATTACCATCAGAATAAAGGACACCAAACAAATGATTGTCAAAGATTAAAACACCTTATCCAGGATCTAGTCGATAATGGAACTATCACAGTGGATAGCCATAAGACAAACGAATCACAACTAGCTTTCAAAACTCCACTTCTGAATTATGACAAAGGTGAACAATCCCAGTTAAAAGATGACAAAGGAAAAGCCAAAGTGAACTACACTTATACATATGATGATGTGGTAAATGTCATCATTGTTAAAGATAACACACCTTCAGAGCCAATCAATGTCATTATGAGAAGCAAAGCGAAGGTCACCTTTCTGAGTATAACAAAAGACTCAACATACACTTCATAACAATACAATTTAGTAGAGAAATTATAGAGAATACCTGCTCAAATAACAATTTTGGAACTTATCAAAGTTTCACCTATGCATAAGGAAATTTTGGAAAAAGCTTTAGTAGAAATGGTAGTTTCAAAAGACTTGAATGTGGATCAGTTCCAAAACATGGTACGACACCTTACAGTCCCTCATTGCTTATCATTTTCTAAAAATGATGACACGTCCTTGCAACATCCTCACATTGCTCCTTTACATGTTGAAGTCACCATTAATAAAACTCGTGTCAAATGTGTACCCATAGATGGTGGAGTGAGCTTAAAAATTTGTGCATTAAGTTTAATAAAAGCTTTGGGATATTCAGAAAATGCAGTAGATCCAAAGAAGAAAATAACTATTAAGGCTTATGATGAAGTAGAGCATTCTTCCAAAGGAACTATGGTGTTACCAATCAAAATAGGACCTATGGAAAAGAACACATTATGTCAAGTTTTAGATTTGAACCTCTCTTACAATAGTCTTCTAGGAAGGTCGTGGATTCACACAATGCAAGCAATTCCTTTTACATATCATCAATGTGTAAAATTTCCCCATGAAGGACAAGAGGTCAATATAATTGCAGACTCTAGCCAATATTGAAATAATCTAAAGCCAACACAAGATACAAGAGTTCCACATAATAGAGAATCAGTATATCCTACCAAAGAAATTCAAGAAAAGTTATGGGAAACCTTTGAGAAAAAGCTCAAATTGAATGATGAAGGAATGGGAAAATATTCTTTGCATAATTTTCCACGTTCACCTAAGTCATATGGAAAGCCTACAAATATCCAATCAAAGACCTCAGAGAAATCAAAAGACATGTTTAACGGAGAATTTGTTAGAGCTAGAACACTTGAAGAAGAAACCGAAGACAAAGACATTCTTGGTTGGTTGTACAAAGATGAAAATGAAACTATAGAAACAACTGCAGAAGTTAATATTCCCATAGAACAATATGATAAGGGTTATAAAATCATGAAAAAAATGGGATATGAAGGAAAAGGACCAATTGGTAAGCGACATCAAGGTATTTTAGAACCTATTTGTCCCACTCGCAATCTAAAGAAGATAAATTAGGAATTGGATATCTAAAATCAAATTAAAAGCAACATAATCATCAACAACCAAAGTGGAGAAATAAATCAGTCTCTAAAGAAGAACAATGGCAAGAAAAGCTACATCAAGCATCAGAAATAGTAGCCAATAAAAAGAAACAAGAAGAACATGAGAAACAAGAAGAAGAGATTGCAATCAAAAGAAAAGAAGAATCTTGTCAACAAGTTCAAGGAATACGAGCAAGTGAAAAATCTGAAAAAGATATTCCAGAAGTAGTGAAAATTGAGATGGCAGAAATTAGGGAACCTTTTGTACCATACAACATTCCTGTGTGGTATAGTGGTATAGTCCTAGACAATGGTTCAGAGATAGATTCAAATGGATATGAATGGGGTCCAAATGTCTCATCTAGTATATCAAGTGAATAAATAAATGAAGAGAAAGCAACTATCAAATGAAGTTAGAAAGAAGACAAGAAGAACTTAGAATCCAGAGAAAAGAGGCATATACAAGAGAAAAAAAGAAAGGGGATGACAAAGACAAAGAAATAACACAACAAGAAGCAAAAATAGATATGGATCAAGCATTTGGAAATATCATATTTCTATCAAATAAAGAGCAAGATGTACCAAGGTATGGCAGAACTATAGAAGAACTAAGAGATAGTCAAGTAGGATTGACTATTAGTTCAGAAGAAGCTGAGTTTGAAAGAAGACAAAAGCTAGCAAAAGAATTCTCTATATCATGTACACAAGTATGTCAACTTCAAAATGCAAATGAATTTATTGAAAATAATCAAGAAGGAACTTGCAATACTAAAGATGTGTGTGTTTATATAATCCATTCATTTAAGGGACAAATGTTAGATGAAGAGCCATTTGAGTGTGAACTACAAAATACTAATACTGATTTTGTTAGAACTAATTGGAGAATACTTTGGAGAGATAATCCTCAAGATCATTCTATCTATGAAATTGCATACTCTACACTAAATTATGACAATTATGTCATGAACTTTGAGGCACCTAACGATGACAATGATTATGACTTGCCCTTTCTTCATCATGAACTAATTGATTGGGATAATCTAGAAAACCTTGAATTAGATGTCTTTTCCAATGATCATGACTTAGTTATGTATCTTAATGTTGTCGAACCCATAACACCTAAGATATCTTCCATTGTAGAATCTAGTAATGTTTCTTGCAGTCAGGAGAATGCCAAACTTTCCAATCGCAAAATTGAAATAAAACAAGGAAAGAGACCTACTGTTGAAAACCATTTCATGGCAACACTAGATCAATCAAAAGGGAAAATAAAGGATATCTGATGATGAAAACCTCTTGAAGGCACCACAAGATGGAAATTTTGACATCCTCCCTGCATATTTTCAAGAGAGATCTTCTATTCTAATAGAACCAACAGAAGCAATAAACATTGGCACATCAAAGGATCCCAAGATACTTCATTCTCCTGCCTCATTATCAGATAAAGAGAGGAAAGAATACATAGAATTCTTCAAACAAAGATAAATAAAGTTTGCTTGGTCCTATGCTGACATGTTGGGACTTAATCCATATCTTATAATGCATCATCTCAATGTGGATTTAAAAGAAAAAATAGTTAAGCAAAAGCTAAGAAAGATGCATCCACACATCGCTCTTCTTGTAAAAGTCGAGCTAAAGAAACTATAAAATGTGGGTTTCATAAGACCTGATGCCTATCCAGAATGGGTTTCAAGCATTGTACTAGTGTCAAAGTTAGATAAAAGCATAAGAGTCTACACCGATTTCAGAGATTTGAACAAAGCATGTCCCAAAGATGATTTCCCACTACCCAACATTGATATAATTATGGACTTATCAGCAAGGCATGAGTTGTTTTCATTAATGGATGGCTTCTTAGGATACAATCAAATAAGAATCACCCCTCAAGATCAAGAAAAGACAACATTCACCTATGCATGGGTTACTTATTGCTTCAATGTTATGCCATTTGGGCTTAAGAATGCAAGAGAGACTTATCAAAGGGCCATGACAACAATTTTCCATTATATGATGCATACATTTATAGAAGATTATGTAGATGATATACTTGGAAAATCTCATACAAGAAAAGAACATTTGAACATCTTAAGAAAGATCTTCGATAGGCTGGAAAGATATCAATTGAGATTAAATCCAAAGAAATGTGCATTTGAAGTAACCTCTGGAAAACTTCTTGGGTACATTATATTAGCTCGTGGAATTGAAGTAGATCTTGAAAAGGTCAAAGCCATCATGGAGATGGAGTCACCTAGGAACATAAGTCAATTGGGATCTTTACAAGGAAGATTGCAATCAATCAGAAGATTTATCTCTCAATTAGCAGATAGATGTCATCCATTCACTCATCTTTTACATAAGAATATTCCATTCAAATGGGATCAGAAATGTGAAGAGGATTTTATGCAAATCAAAGAATATCTCATGAATCCTCCAGTACTGGTATCACCAATGAAAGGGAGGTGACAAACGTATCATTAAGCACTCTCCTAGCTCAACATGACAAAGAAGGAAAATAAAGAGCAGTGTATTACATCAGTAGAACACTTGTCGGCTATGAATAGAATTATACATCAATAGAGAAGACATGTCTAGTGGTTGTATTTGCAACTCAGAAGTTACGACATTATATGCTAACTCATTCTGTGAAGCTAATAGAAAAGATAGATCCACTAAAGTATTTGTTGAACAAGTCAACTTTGATAGGCAGATTAGCCAAATGGGTTATGATACTGAGTGAATTTGATATAGAGTACATTGATCAAAAAGCTATCAAAGCGTAGGTCATTGCTGATCAATTAGCTAAAACACCTTTACAAAATGACATACCATTGCACATTGAATTTCCTGATGCAGACATTCTTATAGTAAGTACAAAATTTTGGGAATTGTACTTTGATTTTTATTATACCCAATATGGATCAAGTGCAGGAATTTTATTCATCACACCTTAGGGACACACAATTCGAAAATCATTTAGACTGTGGTTTCCATGCACAAAAAATATTGTAGAATATGAAGCATTGACTATTGGGGTTGAAATGGCTATTGAATGGAATATCAAGGAATCACATGTTTATGGTGATTCACAACTTATCATCAACCAAATAAATTATGATTATCAAACTAAGGATGACAAGCTCATGCCCTAGAAATAGCTGGTAGAAGAGTTTAAAGAACACTTTACAGAAATATCATTTACTCAAATCCCAAGAAATGAGAATAAAGAAGCAGATGAAATGACTGCAATAGAATTTCTCTTACAGAACCAGGAGAATCGACAATGTTACAAATTCCTCGTGGAAGATATCTTAACCCCTAACATTCAATCCCAGCATACCTACATGATTTGCTATATATCGGGGATCAACCAATCCTTATATGGCCAAACCTATGAGTACTTAAAAGAGAATATCCTTCCTCTTGACCTATCCCACAATCAAAGAAGAAATTTTATCCATCAGTCATCCTGCTATACTATTATCATTGATACCTTATATAGGTGAGGTCTAGATAGTACTTTATTGAGATGTCTTGACAAGAAGAATCTAAGAAAGTTCTTAACAAAGTTCACATAGGTATTAGTGGCACACACTCAAGTGGATTAACACTAGCTAAGAAACTTCTTCATATGGGTTACTATTAGCTTACTATGGAGAGAGATTCATTCACATGTGCCAAAAAATGAAAACAATGTTAGATCCATGGGAATCTCATTCACGCACCAGCACAAGAATTGTATCCTATGGCTGAATCATGGCCATTTTCTCAATGGGGCCTTGATTTGGTAGGAAAGATAAATCCTTCATCTTGTAATGGATATATGTTCATTCTAACTGCTACTAAATATTTCACTAAATGGATTGAAGTAGTACCTCTGATAAAAGTGACAAGAAAACAAATATCATCTTTCATCTTGAATTATATAATCTATCGCTATGGAGTTCCTATGACCATTATCACTAACAATGCTTGATAATTTAAGAATCAAGATGTGAAGGAATTATGTGAGTAGTTTCATATCCAACATAGGTTTTCTACTCCGTATTATCCACAAGGGAATGGTCAAGCTGAGGCATCAAACAAGACTATCTTGAAAATCTTAAAGAAAATAGTTAATGAAGCTGGAAAATACTGGCACATTCAACTAAATCCTGCTCTTTGGGAATACCGAACCAGCATCTGCACACCAATGAGGGCAACTCCATATTGCTTAGTCTATTGATCAAAAGCCATATTACCCATAGAAGTAGAGATACCTTCTCTACAAGTTGCCTTGAAAGGTCTTATACCAGAAGAAGAACAATGAGTCTCTAGTCTCCAAGAACTTGAATTGATCCAGGAACGTCACTAAAATGCAACAGATCATTTGAAAGTATATCAACAGAGAATGGCAAGAAGTTATAATCATAGAGTCAAGACACACATTTTTCAGATTGGAGAAATAGTTCTAAGGGAGAATCCAAGAGATCAAAAGACCGAGAAAAGAAGGGTAAATTTGAACCAAATTGGCTAGGACCTTTTGTTATAGTAGCAGCATATGGCTCAGGAGCATATAAGTTATCTACCCCTGAAGGTGATTGGTTTGATGAACCTATCAATTCTATTCATCTCAAGAAGTTATATGCTTGAGATATAAAGTCTTGGAAAAAATTAATACAAAAGCATATAAAGTCCTGAAGAAATCAGTAAAAATCAAAAAAGCAGAAAATTACTAAAAAGCATAAAACAGTGAAAGTTAAAAATCAAAATATGAGAAAAGAAAAAATGCAAAAAAATTAGATGGTGAAAACCTGGTAAACAGGCACTATCTAAAAAGTGAGTCCTTCCATCTATGAGATCACTTTGTGCACCTATTCAGTCCATCCTATCCACTCCATAATATCCAATCTATCGCTTCCTAGCTTATCCATTCCATCTTTCACATCCATTGCTTTGAACCATTAGCAGAAAATATGCAACTTACCAAGAGTTATCAATCTTTGACATACTTGTCATAGTCATTGTCTTAGATTTTATCAGAATCAATCAATCTACATTTGTAACCTGCCATGGTTTGGATCTTGATCAATACATACAGCGATAATAAAGTTGCATTTCCACTAGGGGAAAAATCCTAATTCCTTTTGCAAAGGTGATCTTTTGAATCTTTGAAAATCCAAAACATTCAGAAAACTTAGAAAAACCAAAAACACCTAGGGTTTTGAAATAAATAACGAGCAACAAAGATTAAGGCGTCTTATGACAACTAAATCATGAAACTCATAAAATGAAGAATCAACCAACAAGTAATAAAGGATTATCAAATATCATTCATTAAGATGATTGTATCAATTAATGACCATTAGAACATGTTAATGACATGCAATATTTAGTGTTTTATATCTTGATTTTATTGCTAATCATGTACTCTATGCAACTCAAGGATGTCCATGACTAGAGAAGTTATGATGGTGCATGATTATTTTCTTTGATTATTTTATGTGGTTTATCTCTTATTAAGGTATGTACTTGTCTCAAGATATGATCGGCAAAAGATCAAGGAGGACGTTTTGAGTCATGCATGAAAGGAGATAATCCTTGTCTGTTCTACAAGAAATACTCAAGTCAACTTGATTTATTATATCAAGTTACTTGTATTAACCTGCTATATCAAAATCCATGTAAGAAATATTCAGGTCATCTTGGATCATTATGTCAAGTTGCTTGTATTTTCTTATAACATTTTAAAAGCTCAATGATGAAATCAAGCACTGTTACAAGACAAGCATATGAAGAATGGCAGTATCATTTTTAGTTAGATCATTTTATTAGTTCATTATTCATTTGTATTATAAGCATTCATTGTCAGTTGCATTATAAGCATCTCATTTCATTCATAGATCAATGGTCATGAATAAAGATTGAGTATGCTTGGACAAACAAAAACAATTTGCATTTGATCATTATAGGTGCATTCATTTTTTCATCATCCATTTTATTTAGTTGCATTTTAATCATTGCATTAGTTTGCATTCAATTAAGTGCATTTCATTAATCATGTAGTGTATCATCATTATTATTTGCATTATGATTTCATTAAAGTTCATTTAGTTACATCTTTGCACTTATATTCATAATAATTATAAGCATTACATATAAAAAATCAAAAACATTTGAATAACATATTACATAATCATTCATTTGTATTCCCATATAGATCATTGCATTTGCATCATTTAAGTTAGTAATCATTTTCATTTCCATCCAAGGTCATCAAAAAATAAAAATAAAAAACATTTATCATCACATCATCCATATAATCAATGCATAAAGATCAGCATCATATAGAGTAACATGCATAAAAGATCATCATCATATAGAGTAACATGCATAATAAAGATCATCATCATTATAGAGTCCATGTCTGCATATAGATCATCATAAAATAATAAAAGTCCAAGTATACAATGATATCAGATCAAAAGTACAAGTGTCTCATCAATACAAAGTCAAGTCACAGCTATCATGTACCACTACCACCTGACTCTGTCTATCTCTATGGCTGTGGGCAAGAAGATCCTCTAGATTCCTGTCTCCCATGATCAACACTCCTCTGAGGAGGTCCCATGACTCCACTATTGCTAGTATCCATCATGACAGTGGTATGATAGCTACTTGCTCTCTGGCTCTCTATGATTAAATCCTCATATAGTTTTTGCTAATGGGAAGTCTGCTTCCTGGCCTGAACTAGTCCTCTAACAGTATTAGCTGAGAGAGTACCCGATCCATCCTACTAAGTGTGATCAAGGAGGCCCTGAGTATATTGTTGTCTCCTAACAACTTTGTCTCTCTCTGTCATAAGTGTTTGTACCTAGGCTCTAAGTTGATCTATCTGTGCTCTGAGACTATCCATGGTCTCCTTCTCTGGCACATCTTGTTTTGGAATATGAACCCCAATCCCCTCATCTCCACCTCCCTATCCACCTACTGGAATCTTAGTTCGAGTAGCTCTCAGAACCCATCATCTAATGAGTGGAACATGATCCTCTAGATCCTCATCCTCTCCACAATGAGCTACAATAACCCTAGGGTCTGGCTGAATCTGACCAAAATGAATGCCTCTCCTACAACCCCCATCCAATCTAGTCATCCTACCTCTGCCTATAGAGGGAAACCCTCTCGGTGATCTCATTCCTGCCCTACCCGTATCCCTCCCAATCCATCCAACCTCTCTCCCACCCATAGGAAACGGTCTCCCAATCCTACCAACTAGTCCAAACAGTCCTCCATGGACTCTCAATCAACCTCCTCTCTGTCTGGGTATCCTACCACCACCACCTCCATATCCACCCTCATTTCCATCCCCTCTGACCTCCTGAGAAGCTCTAAGCTCTCATCTCCATATCTGTCTTCTCATAACTGGATAATCTAAATACTCATCCTCATCTCTTGAGCTAGGAGGAGGATCTACTGGATCGATAATACAAGGAAATGTGTGTGAACTATGTACTAAGCATAATTTGTAGTAACCCCAAGATCTAGAATGTGCAGTCTCATATCATTATCTACCCTAAGAGTAGCTAGAAACTCTACACGTGCTATCTCAAATGATAAATAAGGTCCCCAATCTCACCTATCTCTATATTATTGTGCATATATCATGACACTAGTAGGCATAGGCTAAATGATACCAAACTATCTTAGAATGCGATTAATCAACTATCTCTCAATGATGTATGGAGTCTGACCAATGAGATATCTACTCTACATAATAAATGGTAATGCCTGTGCATCATCCATCCATGGCTCACACTCAATATAAGGTCTTCAAATAACACTATCTAGTGAATCAAGAACCCAACACCAATACTCCATCTTACCCAGCTTATGTTGAGTAAGGATACCTTTATACAGATAAACATATGGTTTCCTCTCTCCACAAACTCTATGATGAATAGGCTGAGTAATAGCAATGTGCTCTTAGCACTAGATATGCAAAAGTGTGCATCCTATCGATAGACTAGCACTCTCATAAAAAAGAACCTGATGAAGATCATGATACAAATGAGAAAGCATACAAACACCCAATGCATATCGAGTCAAATGCTACATCATGCTTTGAATAATCTCACCCCAACCAACAACAAAACCTTGAGATATCCTATCTGGAAAGATGAATCTCCCTATCAAAACTGCAAGAATCTTAGTGACAGTCTCTTAATACATAATCATATCCTCACATCAGATCTCTCCTCTTGAAATGTTCTCATCACCAAATATGGCTCTGCACGCCTTTGTCCCTCCATGATCCTCAAAATCAGACTGAACTAACTCATTGATCACTAGGATGTGGAGAATCCTGTAGACATCCTCAAGCATCACACTAATCTCACATGGGCAGGTGGAAAGTGTTATGCTCACTATTCCATCTCTCAGCTAACGCTATCAATAATCCCCTATTATGGGTAATATCAGGCATGTATAACAAGTACCATAATCTGCAGGTATCTATATGTCTCACCTCTGCCTATGTAAGCTCTAGCACTAAGCACCGCATCACTAAGAATTTCTCCCAATAGTGGAGAACATCAAGTTTCTCCTATTTACCAAGAGAATTAGATCATGAATCATCTATCTATCAAATCAAAGAGATCTCTAATCTCTAACATCAACAATTGGTAAGTCTTTTCACATGAAGAAAATCAGGCTATCAAATCAATTTAAACCTATCAGTCATGGTTTTCTATCAATCACTAAGTTCAATCAAACTCTTCTATGCTCTTCATCAGAAACTAAATCAGTTTCTTAGAGCTAATATATCCAATCAAATCAAATCGATCAATCATTTATCAACATTATCAAATCAAACAATCAAGTACCTATTCATCACAATTGCACATCAAAATGCCTAAATCTAATCATCAAAGTAAATTTTTATTATGAAATACATCAAACACATTCATCTAAAACAAAAGCGATAATCTTTTTAATAAAAGCACTATTCTATTGAATGCGGACACTAAACCATACATATGCGTGAACCTTTTTAACAAAAGTGCTAAACCTTCGAGCATATGTGTGAAACAATCAAAAGCATTGTTTTAAGCATCAAACATGCAAACACTAAGAGCAAAAGTGCTAACATACATCACACATGTGCTAACAAAATGAGCACATGCGCTAAAATTATCAAATGTGCTAACTTTACATGCAAAAGCACTAAAAAAGAAAACAAAAATGCTAAACATAATTGCCAAAAATTGAAAAAAATTCAAAATAACCAAAAATGCGCTAAACAAATATGAAAAATCATATGACAAGTTGCAAAAAGTTTGGGATAAGATACATACAGGATACTGATACTCAGGAGTCCGCTGATATCATCGAACACGCTCAAATCGATGGTTCTCCAATGGGATCACCATTTTTCCATCTCACCAAGACAATTTCTTCACAAAGCTAACAAGGATGTAAATGAAAATAAAATTAACTTTGGTTAATTTTATATATACTATTTGGAAGTGTAATTAATGTTTTTGAATAAGGCAATTATATTTATTTTTCATAAATTTAATTGACGAACCTTTTCAATTATCGTGAGATCAATCGATTATCCAATTTTTTTTACAAATTCACGATCAATCTCCGGAGGGAGCACACAATCAGGATTTTCAATCTCTATTAGGTGCATTATCGAGACTTCATTTAATCTTTGAAAAAATGTTGTCTCGACATCATTTCAAAGAGGGGCAAAATGTATACACATAAAAATCGCTATGAGCGATTAAATAAATATTTTATATTTATTTAAAGTTTATTCTTCTATTAAATAATTAATTTGAAAATATTAATTTATTTAATTCATTTCGTGTCTTTCTATTAATTTATTTAATTGAAATATTTAATTAATTAATTCATCTATCCTATTTCTCTAATTAATTAAATATCAAATATTTAATTATTCTTCTCATCAATTAATTGAATATCTAAATATTTAATTATTTCCTCAAATCATTTGAAAATGTAATGTCTAATGGTTATTCTTCTATACTATAGTCTCAAATATTAAATAATTTCTAAATTATTTAATCCCTTGTCCAACTCACCTTCCATCTCTACTTCACCCTTTGCCAACTCATAAATCATGTGGCTACAGATATTAATATTTCTTAAACATTAATTCATCATTTATCTTCAACCTCCAAATTTAATGAAATATTGTGTACGTACACATATTTCTTAAATTTTTTCTATATTCCCTCCAACATCAGTATATCTTAGGAAAGACTTGAGTCCACTTGTCCTCTCATGCCTAAATCTTCTCCAACCATCCCTAGATTCCCTCAATCAGCAACCCAGTCAAGGTGATATGAGTGACACTTGTTTTCTCCTTCCCCCTTTCTCCCAACCTTCACCTTTGCTCACACCCATCCAAATCTGTAGATCTGATCATGACCATTGATTTGGGCCACATCATCTTATCCTCTCAAACTCTATAAAATCAGGAGTTTGAGTTGAGAAAAAGTTAGTCTTCAAGTTAGCCTTCAAGTTAGTTTTCAAGTGAGTTTTCAAGCTAATAATTTGTGAAAACTTATGCATCTGTTAGTTTTAATCTTGAAGCAATTTAGCATAATCATTTAGCACAATCATTTAGTATTGCATATC
Organism: Cryptomeria japonica; assembly: GCF_030272615.1. Taxonomy (NCBI): domain Eukaryota; kingdom Viridiplantae; phylum Streptophyta; class Pinopsida; order Cupressales; family Cupressaceae; genus Cryptomeria; species Cryptomeria japonica. The sequence goes on along the minus strand of NC_081411.1, from coordinate 217,610,644 downwards.
ATAGTATCAGTTAACTATCAGTTATCAGTTCATTCTTCATATGTCATCTTGGAAGCTACCAGTGCTTGTCTAAGATCACACCATCTGCAACTAGGAACAATGGAGTTAGGACACAATGAGACATAAATCATGAAGGTGATAATTATTGTAAAGTTGCCATTGTTGTTGTTGTTGTAAGAATTATTGTAAAGTTTTAGATCTCCTTTCTTTACCATCCCATTTTCTATTTTCAGACCATTCTCAATCATCTTGGGGAAGGAGGGAGGACATTGCATTTATCTTCAACCTCCAAATTTAATGAAATATTGTGTATGCACACATATTTCTTAAATTTTTTTCTATATTCCCTCCAACATCCCTATATCTTAGGAAGGACTTGAGTCCACTTGTCCTCTCATGCCTAAATCTTCACCAACCATCCCTAGATTCCCTCAATCAACAACCCAGTCAAGGTGAGATGAGTGACACTTGTCTTCTCCTTCCCCCTTTCTCCCAACCTTGACCTTTTCTCACACCCATCCAAATCTGCAGATTTGATCATGACCATTGATCTGGGACACATGATCTTATCCTCTCAAAGTCTATAAAATTAGGAGTTTGAGTTGAGAAAGAGTTAGTCTTCAAGTGAGTTTTCAAGCTAATAATTTGTGAAAACGTATGCATCCGTGAGTTTTAATCTTGAAGAAATTTAGCATAATCATTTAGCACAATCATTTAGTATTGCATATCATAGTATCAGTTAACTATCAGTTATCAATCCATTCTTCATATGCCATCTTGGAAGTTACGAGTGCTTGTCTTGAGCACACCATCAACAACTAGGATTAGTGGAGTTAGGACACACTGAGACATAAATCATGAAGGTAATAATAGTGTTTTTATTTTAATATCAATTTCAAGTAGTTTTATTGCTTGAGTTTGGATTTCCTCTAGCATTTTCTTTGTATTTTGTGAAACTAACATGTTGCAGGTAGTATTCTGATGATGAAATTCAATTTGACACAAAAATGATATACCAAGTTGGCCTAAGACCAAAACAACATAAACCAAACAACAAATACAACCAGTGACACATCAGGAGCATCAAACAACACATTACATAAACCAGTCCATAACCTAGTAGAATAACACCAAGACAAGTTTGGTGCTAACTATAACAGCACCGATCAAATGGAACATGTACATGATAACTGTCACCATCCTGATAACCTTCTAGAAACCGCACAAACACCACTTATTAGATTCATCAAAAGATCTTCATCAAAGTGTTGCTGGTAAAACTGTTACCGGTAACCAAAAGGCTTACTAGAACAAATGATAACATCTAAATCATCAAATCCCGAACCAACTGAATGTGATAGATATCAAGAACACATGAATAACCAATCCAAAACAATTCCAACAACCGGACCAAACCAAAGACAAATCTCTAGATCAACATCAAAGATCAACCACTCTATAGGAAACTGGTAGACAACAAAATAACTAGTGTTGACATCAATGCAACACATAATTAGTTCCTCCAAATTTCCAATAGATACAATCATTTGTGTTCTCAAATATATTTTCCAGTACTTGATAATGATGTTAAAAGAATTTTCATTTCTAATTTTCTAAAAAATATTATAGAAAAAATTATCTTTTTTGAGTTTACTTCCTTTCCGTAGTTGTGCGCAATACTTCACAATTATCAAATTACTAAGTCAAATGGAGCAATATACTCATATGGCTCTGAGTGATAAGGGTGAGAGTGCTCAACAACCATTTCCAAAGTTTAAACCAAACAAAGGCTTCATCAAATTCAATCACACCATCAACCCCAACAATGTGAATGCTACAATAGGTGTGCCTCCTATTTTAAAATTTTTTGAAAGGGAATTTACTCCTTTGAATGAATCTTTGTATAGCATCATGTCTCAATTTTTACAAAGAAATGTTATCAAACTTCCTCCAATAAAACTAGTTGATCCTTCTAAAGCAACTTCACCTAACTTTGATAATAATATTTTTTGTCAATTTCATTGTCAACCTAGTCATGATACTGAAAAATGTTTTGCATTAAAATGTAAGATACAAGACTTGATTGATGATAATACTATATCTGTGGTAGGTGTGAATGATAAGGGAAACAAATCAATAGCTCCTTCTAATTAAAATCTTAATATTTTCATTGATCCTTTACCCTCTCATACCTCTAATGTAATTGAGACTAAAAACACTTCTTTCTCTCCCACTGATTTCACTTTCAAAGTGCAAAATGTGGTTAATTTGGTAGAGAAAAAGAAACACCTAAGGATCCATGTATCACATTTAATCCTAGTGAGACCATTATGGCACCTGATGGCCTTTTATACATAGTTTAGAGGATCCAAGGAAAACCTTGTCATGGTGTGCTTATGTTGGCATATGTGCAGAGTATGATAACATGATGATATTGTATGTTTTCATTGATGTCAATATGCTGAAGAGTGAACTGGTATATTGAAGTAAGCAATTGGCAAGAGAATCGGTATGATGTTGTGAACCGGTATGTGTGAAAAAGTGAAGCGGTATGTTTGTTCAAGGCAAACCGGTATGTTGGAATGTGAACTAGTAAATGGAATGTGGTATGACTACCAATTGGTAGTCTTAGCTTCAGGGTTTCTGGTTGAAGTGTTTCAAGCCTATGTGATTCAACTGATGACATTGTGTGATGAGTTTAGCATTGTAATAAAGAATAGATTATGTTGCCACATGAGCCTTGTGTGTGTGAAGGATCTTGCATGAAGGAGATTGATCCTATCTACCTTGGGAATGTGCAAAGTCTCTGTAAACAGTGGAGAATGTGTGATGGGTTATTAGCCTCCAAAAAGAAGTGAAGAGAGAATGATGCAAAACATCTTGAGATCTCTTCAAGACTATTGTAATCAATGTAATATGTTCAATGGTCAGGATTGAACTGACTGAATTGCTTAACCTAAATGTTTAGGGTTTAAGGTTTATGCTACCGACCTATTAGTTTCATATAAGGTTGATGTTGTTTTTCATGTTGAAGTTGTTGGCAAATATTGTGTGTGTATCTAAGTGCAAAGATACGTGATTCTTGCCAGACCAGATAAGAGAATAGATACCTATAGAGTGTGATTGCAGAAGAAAGGAACTAAAGTGGATCTGCATTGGCATTGAAGTGCTGTTACCAAATCATTGTAATACCTGTTGACCTCTAACCACTACAACAGTTGAAAAATCCCTTACCAGGGTAGCTTTAACCGGCTTGCTGTAAATCCTTTAACAGGGTGACTCAAAATCTTTGAGTTCTTGAAATCCTCTAACAAGGTAACCTTTCACAGGGTTTAACCCTTAATCAAGTATTTTAGCCATCCCTTAACTGGGTGATCCCTAGTAGGATCAGTTCCTAACAGAACCTATTGTAATAGTCTCTAATCGGACTAGGCTCCTAACAGAGTGCACTTCAAAAGGGTTCAAAGAATAGCTTGTGGGTATTCATCCCCACTGTGGTTTTTCCCAGTTGGGTTTCCATGTGAAAAAAATATGTGTGTTATGTGTGATTCTCTTTCATGTGATGCTTTGTTATTTTTTGTCAAGCGGTAAAGCATGTTGAACCAGTAAGTCTTTACATTTTTGTTGATGTATCACTAGTGTATGCATATGGGTAAAGTGGAAATAAGATGTTAGATTGTGTGGAAAGTCAAGAGTTACCGGTTTATGTCTTTCACATTTTTTCTATGTTTAACAGACAGTAATCTGGTTTAGACTGGTGTTATTGCTTGCCAATCAAGTGCAGAGTTTTCAGTCAAACCAATTTTAAGGGAAAGTGATTTTTGCCTATACTGATTTAGCACCCCTCTTAGTACCAGTTGGGTACTAACTATTCATCATTTATCAATCAACTTATTGATCCCTCTTGCATGGTTAATATTATCACTGAAGAATATCTTTATACTAATGTGACCATTAAGTTGTTTGATGGATTTTCTTGTCCTACTATTGGTTCTATCACACTTCCTATTGAGCTTCATACTAAATATATAGATGTCAACTTTTTTATCATTCCTTTATTTGAACAATTCTGTGTGAATTTAGGCTACCCTTGGCTATCTTCCATGAAGGCTAATGCTTCTCCAATCCACAAGTGTTTGAAATTTTCCCACAATGGAGAAATCATAACTATCAACCATAGTTTATTTTGACCAACCGAAAGAAGTCCAGCTATTCCTATTGATTACTTTTGGCCTCAACAATCTAAATCTCTTACACCAAGAAGTGATGCTCTCTTTCAATATTATCAAAAATGGAAGAAAGATATGATTTTATCCTTAACCCAACCTAGAACTCCAACACTTGACATTCCCATCAGTCTTGAAAATGAAGTTGTTCCCCTAACAGATAGAACCAATCTTCCTCCTAAGGAAGATTCTCAACCTATTCCTAAAAATGAGACTATGCCTTCTCCTAAGAACAACAATAAGATTCCTCTTAAGGTTAGACCTATACCTCATCCTCATGATGGACCTGGTCTCCTTCCTAAACCAAACATTGCTCCTTTATATGGTGCACTTCCACCTCCCTCATCTTATAGAGAGAAGAGACCCACCTCTCCTCTTGTCCACCCTAAAATACCTCAACCTAAACATCCAACTACCAAAGATGAGAATATTCCTCTTTCGACAAATATAGCCCAGTCTTCTTCGGCTTCTGCTAAAACTAGATGGAATCATTGTGCGAGAGAACATCAATGAAAACATCATGCCAGAGCTCGTGAAGTTGTTTCTCAAACTATTCAACCTCCCAAAACACCAATAGTTGACATTATTCTATTTTCTCCTAAGCAAGATGTTGAACCTAAATCTCCAAATCATAAGCTACAAAAACATGTGATGATTTTACATCTATTCATGTTAGATCTCCTCTTTTTATAGATCTTGATAAACAAATGGGTACAAATGTTATTCATGATGGCAATACAACTCCTAATGCTTCTGATAGTGAATGTGAATATGGTGATGTTGACAATCATTTATCTCTAGAATTTTCAAAAGTCTTCATCCTAGCTCCTTAAAATGAACAAAGTGACTTAGTACATTAGCATGGTCCTTGTTTGGATGTAGTGATAGCTCCATCTATTGTGATCGATGTTTCTCCTCTGGCGTATTTCCCTCCTTCCCGAAATAATGATTAGCAAGATCAGGAGGTGGATGTCATGCTATAATAGATGCATTAGTACCGTAGATCCTCTACCTCTCTCCTTTCTTGCTCTTTTGTGGCCATTCTTCTATGTGTATCCCTATTCTTCTATTTGTTATCCCTACTGATGTCTACTTGAGGATGATGCAAAGAATTGAGGTCTATTTTGGTCTCTTTCATGTTGACTCAAAAGACACATGTGTTCCCTTTCTTCCAAGGTAGTTTACTTTCTTTGGGGAATGAGGACTATTCTATGTATATGTATACATGATATACATGAGTTATCATACAACATACTGATCCTGAGGAAAGTGAAACCACCTCGCTCTTTGTGTTTTGTGTTCATTATCCTTGGGTTTATTCCTCGATCGGGGGACAAATCCTTGTGATAATGTGTTCCATATCTTTTTCTCTCTTTGGTGTATCCTACCTAAAAGCAATCACTCCTGATAAGGCCTGCGTAATCGCTTTAATGATGGGGCATACACTCCACTGATATTTTCCTTCTTGATGCTTGGAGTTACTTAGTGAATTTGGCTTGCCTTTTTCATTTTGGGTATCCTTTCTTTTCATGACTCATAGTGAGGGGAACTTTACTAATTGCGGTCATGGTTCTCCCTTTTGATCTTCCCTTTTACTTTGTCAATCAAAGTTGCAAGATCCTTAGTCTATTGGGGGCTTTGTGAATCTTTCCTCCTTGACATGGTGAAATTCTTTCAATCTTGTCTCCTTGTACTTTACTAGTAGTATTGGTGTATGCTTATACTCCTACTAAAGTGGCGGTTAAATGTGGCATCATAAAACTATGACCCTTGCAATGTGTGACTGCGTTTGGGTCTATACATTATTAGATGAATCCCTAGGCCTAATCAAAGACCCAAAACATGCTCATGACATCAAAAACTTGCATTTTTCATCATTCTACATTACCTTTTTGTTGTTTCCTATCCTAAATTAGAGCAGGATAGGGTCATGGTTCCCCTGTCCCCCTAGGAAAGGGACATGGCACCCCTATCCTCTCAGGACAAGGGAATGGCACCCTTGTCCTAGCCCTATTTTGGGCCCCATTTGATTCCCCCTTGCATTGGGTTTCTCAATTGTTGAGCAGGAAAAGTTTTCCTATGTCTACCTAAGACGGTAAATTATCTAAACCCCCATAATTGGCAAGTATATAATCAGCACTTCCCCTCCTATTTTCATAAGCAAAAATAAGTGAATATAAGTGGATCATAAGGTAAAATTACAAGGTGACATTATTATCAAGCATCAAGCATTCAAGCATTCATTCAAGCATTGAGTATTTCAAGTCTCCTTTCAAGGCTAGGTGATGCATTCAAGACAAGGATTCAACCATTGAAGAGGAGATTGCTATCAACATTCAGGACATCCTATTTCACAAATCCATTCAATAAAATTCATCTAGAAAGGTATCAACATTTCAATTACATCCCCTTCTTGAGTTGGATTCTACTTCTGACATTTCCTTTCATTTACTTACAACATTTTACAACCACTTGGTTAATTCAAAAATGGGGTTTGACTTGAAGGAAAATCCCAAATCCCAACAACATTTTCCTGTGTTTTTTGTGTGTAGGTTGCAGGTGCGCGTCTGTAATTGCATGTTTAGGCTTCATTTTCAGAGATGAAAAACCCTTTTCGGCGTATGGATTTTTCAAAGGACCATGCATAACTTACGCATGGTCCCTGCAAATTTTTCTCAAATTTGTAGGGAAGCTTTGTCTTGACATTCTACTACTAATTCCAGGTGCACAACTTCATCCCGCATCTCTATCTCAAGTTATAATCATTTCTTTATCATTTCTGCACTTAGTCTCAATTTTCTTAATTTAACTAGTCTATTACAAAAGAGGGTTAATTTACCTAAGACTTTCCAAATTTACTACAATTCACTTAGTATTCAATCTCTTATCATTGGGGATTGGATCTAGTGAATTCAACGCCTCTTTTGCATGTAATGTGTGAAAAATTGAAGGGAATCCTTTGTGAAACTTTCATTCCTCTTTTGAGGGGAGTAAAGCTTTCCACTTGATCTCCCCTCATCATTTTTCACCATATTACATTTTGGTGAACCCGACGTCTTACATGCTTCACATTGAAAATTATTGCATACTTTTCATTTACAAATTTATTTTTCTTGCAATTTACACAAACTTAGTGGTTAACTCATTCAAAACCCTAGTTGCTAAAATTGAAATTGAACCTATATTTTGCAAAAAAAATGCTATCTATTGTCTTAGATCTGAAAATTACATTTCTTGTCAAATTCAATTCTTTCATTGTCTTCTTCAACTTGAATTTATAAAATTAATTGGTTAATTGTCAATACCCTAATTTTTAAACATCAACTTGAACTTGTGCAAAAAATAGATTTACATTTAATTTTCAGATTTGTGACTATTTTCTGACTTGTCTTCTTGCCTAAAATTCAAATTTTCAATTTCCCTCCTTTTCCCAAAATTCAAAATTTCAAAATTTAGTGGTTAGGTCCTAAAATCCTAATTTTTAAATTTAATTGGATTTTGTAAAAATTTCAATCAATTTCAACCAATTTTAGTTTTCTAAATATTATTTAAGCTGGCCCTATCGATTAGGTTTGACCTTTTTACAAATTGCAATTCAATTTCTTATCTTTTTCAAAACCCTAGTAGGGACCTATTTCAACATTCAAACCTTAATTTCACGTATCTAGAGATCATAAAATAAATCATTTTTTGGTTTAGCTCTCAAATCATCATAGCTTTCATCCTTGAAAAAGTCAAAAAAGCTAGGAGGATTATGCATCACTTATGCACAGTCCCTGACACTTTTCCCAAAATTTTGGGAGATTGTTATGACTTTATTTAATTGCTTAAATCTAGAAAATTGGCTGATTTTGTTGAATTTAGATCCTTCTAAAATAAAAAACACTTCCCAATTTTAACATTGCAACTTTCAAGGAAACATTTAAAATTAAATGGTTAATTATAATCTGCCCTAATTTTAAATTTGAAATTAAGTGGTATCACATTGGCCCTAATTTTAAGATCTTAATTGTGTCAATTTTAAATTTGAAATTAAGTGATATCCCATTGGCCCTAATTTTAAATTTCAATCTCTTTTTATTAGTTATAAATGTTTCTTGGAGATTGTGTCATTTCTTCTTTCAACAAAGTTCAATTTGTATAACCATCATTTTCTTGAATATTGCATTATTCAACTTTGCAAACTTTGTTCCCAAAAATAAAAATTCAAATTCAAATTTTAAAATTTTCCCTTGAGTGCATGAGTTTTACAACTATTAGTCATACCTATACTATCCCCATTAGACGAAGCATTAGAATTAAGGCTTCCCTATAAGGACCTGGGAAGGACAACTGAGAGGGTGGGGTGAATCAGTTGTTAATAAATTATAAATCAAATGCAAATTATTCCAACTTAAACTTAGTGCAGGTAAACCAAACTTAAATATTGGTAAAACAAATTAATAGTTATAGCAGTACCAGTGTAACTTAATGCATGAAACAGAAAGAGAAACAACATCCACAATGCATAACACAAAGATTTTGACATGGAAACTTGATAAGGGGAAAAACCATGGTGGGAAACCTTACCCACAATTAGATGATACTACTGCAGATAATAAGTGTATACAAATGGGGTCTGCACATGCAAAAAGGCCAATCGCATAGAGCTCACTACTCAATCACAAAATAGGAGTCACACTAACTACACAATTGGATGGTTAAAACCAATGATAATGTATTGTTAAAAATAGCATCTGCAATGTTGGATTCAGTACCAGTTTAAGCTTTGAACATGAGTGTCAAACACCTTCATAACCTTCCTTCAACCTTCAAATAATGTATGCGTGATTCGCACAAGGATCTACTTATTTTCACTCTTCAATATCAACACACACTCATACCATATCACATATTTGATCTTCAATAAGATCTTACAATCATATATACAAAACCTAACACCAAATGTATAGGTCGGCTCACTAAAGATATTACAATTAAATCAATTACAAATAAGTCTTGATGTGATACAACATGTCAGCTCAATACATTTAGCACATTATCCAGTCAATAAACCATCTCCATAATGTGTCATCCTGATCTAGAATAGATAACATGTACTGGTCCATAACCTAGACCTATCTGCTGGTAAAGGCAAATCTGTCAACCCGATTAGAGCAATAAGAAAAACACCAAATCCGAACTTCCAATCCATATCTTCGACATAACCAAATGATCTCCAAGTTATCATCATTGTTGCTGAACCATATAACCTATTGGTGAACATATACCAGTGACTATGCATAAGCCACTAACCACGCCAGTGAACCATAGTGCTAGTTCAACAGTAAACCATTATAACCATAGAGCCAAATCAACAATGTAGACCTCCAAGAAGATAAGTGTTGACATCAATGACAAAACTAATGCAACACATGATGAATTCATCCATAATAACAACAATCTCCCCCTTTGGCATTGATGGCAACACTATATGGAGAAACATCTAAGTGCCAAAAATAGAATGCCAAATACCAATAAACCAACAATCTCCCAAAATAGATCAATCACAAAGTTATCTAATCAGAAATAGAAACCAAAATAAAATGCATCTCTCCAAAGAGTATATCTCTCCCTCAAGGAATAATGTTTTCCCATAGATATCTCTCCCCCTTTGACATCAAATGCCAAAGCAGTTAAGAATTCAAAACATAACATTCAACTAACTACTCCCCTTGAGAAGTAGCTCTCTTTCATGAAAGCTGAAAAAAGATTTTTCTGTTAATCCTTGCTAGTTTGATGTCAATCTTCATCACTCAAGTCTCAGATGGTGGGGAAATTACCCCAAGCTGCTCTCTGAGATATTCAAATGTTTCCTTAGGCAAAGGCTTTGTAAAGATATCTGCAATTTTCTCTTTAGTATTCATATAAACCAATTTCACTTCATTTGCTTCAACATTCAAATAATGTATGTATGATTTGCACAAGGATCTTCTTATTTTCTCTCTTCAATATCCACACACACTCATTAGATATCACATATCCGATCTTCAATAAGATCTTACAATCATATATACAAAACCTAAGACCAAATGTATACGTTGTCTTACTAAAGATATTAGAATTAAATCAATTACAAATAAGTCTTGATGTGATACAACATGTCAGCTCAATACATTTACCACATTATCCAATCAATAAACCATCTCCATAATGTGTCATGTTGATTTGGAATAGATAACATGTACCAATCCATAACCTAGACCTATATGTTAGTAAAGGCAAATTTGTCAACCCGATTAGACCAATCAGAAAAACACCAAATCCAAACTTCCAATCCATGTCTTCAACATAACCAAATGATCTCCAAGTTATCATTTTTGTTAGTGAACCATATAACCTGTTGGTGAACATATATCAGTGCCTGTGCATAAGCCACTAACCATGTTAGTGAACCATAGTGTCGGTTCAATAGTAAGCCAATATAACCATAGAGCCAAATAAACAATGTAGACCTCCAAGAAGATAAGTGTTAACATCAATGACAAAACCAATGCAACACATGATGAGGTCAGGCATAATACCAACATTCCCAAGGTTTAATTCTCGAAGAGATGGAGCCTAATTTGGGTGACTTGTACAATGAGGATATTGCTAATTATTCCCATCCTAATAATATCTCTACCTACCCAATTGATGATTCCCATGATGAAGAAGAATATTTGACTAGAGTTTCTATAGATTAACTTTTAAAATTGGACAATCAATTTGACAATTTCCAACAATGGATGTCCCAATAATATCCTAATAGTGAGGCTCTTCCATTAATTGAAGGTCTAAAATTCATGATTCAAAGTGATAAAAATGAAATTGATATATTGTGTTGTATTTCTCACATTTTTTATTCTAATGTTATGCCTATGAAGAGTTGTGCTGAGAACCTAGGTTATTCACAACCTCCTACACAAATCAATCATTCTATTCCTATGACCACTTCTATGGCTAGTATTCCTACTTTCACTCCAAACATCATGGCTACTTCAACTCAAAATGGCATACCTACAACCATTGGTCATGGGGGTAATCCCTCTTCTTCATTCAACCCTCCATATTTATCTATGCCTTCAATGAGTATTCCTATTGTCTCTCAACCGATCAATGTGACACAAGGGGGAAATTCATTCAATCATTTAACTCTTTTTAGTGTCCCATTACCTACTCAATCATCATCTGTGCCTACTTACTATAGTGTCCCACCACCTTATTCTCAATCAATGCCTTCTTTCAATAACATTACACCACCTTTGCAATCAAACATGTCTAACATAATTTCTTCAACCGAAGCAACCATTAATAACCTTGCTCAAACTGTGTCTTCATTGCAACAAAAACTTGCTTCAATAAGTTAATCCAAGTTTAGTGTGCCCACATTTGATGTTATGAGCCCAATTGATCTTGATATTGTTAGATTTGGTGCTCCTAAACATGTTGAAGTCCCTCAATTGGAACTCTATAATGGAAAAGGTGATCCTTTAACACATGTCAAAATATTCCAAACTTTGTGTACTGGCTTTGCTCACGATCAGAGATTGCTTGCCAAATTGTTTACTTGAACATTAAGAGATAAGGGTTTACAATGGTTTTGTTATTTGCCTTCTTATTCTATTACTTATTTTCAATAATTAGAAAATGCTTTTATTCAACAATTTAAAAACAACATAGGTCGTAAAATCACTTTGACTAATTTAATGCATTGTAAAAAAGGTGTTAAAGAAAAACTGACTGATTTTATTGGTAGATACAAGCATTTGTGTTCTCAAATCTCTTTTCCAGTGCCTGATAATGATATTCAAAGATTTTGTATTTCTAATTTGCAAAAAGACATTAGGGAAAAATTCTCTTTTATGAGTTTACTTCCTTTCCGCAATTATGCACAACATTTCACAATTATTAATTGACTATGAGTTAAATGGACAAATATACTCCTATGACTTCAAGTGATAAGAGTGAGAGTGCTCAACACCATTTGCGAAGTTCAAACCAAACAAAGGCTTCATCAAGTTCAATCACACCATCTACCACAACAATATGAATGATACAGTAGGTGTGCCTCCTATTTCTATTTTTTTCAAAAGAGAGAAATAATTAACTCCTTTGAATGAATCTTTGTATAGCATCGTGTGTCAAATGTTACAAAGAAATGTTATCAAAATTCCTCCAATAAAACCAGTTGATCCTTCTAAAGCAACTTCACCTAACTTTGATAATAATTCTTTTTGTCAATTTCATCATCAACCTGGTCATGATACTGAAAATGTTTTTTCATTAAAATGTAAGATTTAAAGACTTTATTGATAATTATACTATATTTGTGGCAGGTGTGAATGATAAGGGAAACAAATCAGTAGCTCCTCCAAATCAAAATCTTAATATTTTCATCGATCCTTTACCCTCTCATACCTCTAATGTAATTGAGACAATACACACTTCTTTCTCTCCCACTAATTTCACTTTCACAGATCAAAATGTGATTAATTTGTTAGAGAAACAAGAAACATCGAAGGATCCATGTATCACATTTAATCCTAGTGAGACCATTAGGGAACCTGATGGCTCTTTATACATAGTTGCGAAGATGAAAGGAAAACCTTTTCGTTGTGTGCTTATTGATCCCTCTTGCAGGGTTAATATCATCACTGAAGAATATCTTTATACTTTACATTTGCATCAACCAATCTATGATGATACTAATGTGGTTGTTATATTATTTGATGGATTTTCTTGTCCTACTATTGGTTCTATCACACTTCCTATTGAGCTTCATACTAAATGTATAGATGTGAACTTTGTTATCATTCCTTCATCTGAATGATTTTGTGTGATGTTAGGCTACCCTTGGCTATCTTCCATGAAGTCTATTGCTTCTCCAATCCATAAGTGTTTGAAATTTCCCCAGAATAGAGAAATCATAATTGTCAACCATAGCTTATTTCATCCAACCAAAAGAAGCCCAGATGTTCCTATTGATTACTTTTGGCCTCAACAATATCTTCCACCAAGAAGTGATTCTCTCTTTCAATCTTATCAAAAATGGAAGAAAGATATGATTTTACCCTTAAGCCAACCTACAGCTCCAATGCTTGATATTCCCATCATTCTTGAAGATGAAGTTCTTCCCCTAATGGATAGAACTAATCTTCCTCCTAAGGAAGATTCCCAACCTATTCCTATAGATGATACTATGCCTTCTCCTAAAAATAACAATAATATTCCTCTTGAGGTTAGACCTATACCTACTGCTCATGACGGATCTGGTCTCCTTCCTAAACCAAACATTCCTCCTTTATATGGTGCAATTCCACCTCCTTCCTCTTATATAGAGAAGAGACCTACCTCTCCTCTTGTCCACCCTCAAAGACCCCAACCTAAACATACAGCTACAAAAGATGAGAATATTCCTCCTTCAACAAATATACCTGTCTTCTTAGCCTTCTGCTAAAACTAGATGGAATCGTTGTGCGAGAGAACACCAACAAAAATATCATGCTAGAGCTCATGAAGTTGTTTCTCAAACTATTCAATCTCCAAAAACACCAACAGTTGACATTCTTCCATTTTCTCCTAAGCAAGATGTTGAACCTAAATCTCCAAATCATAAGCTGCAAAAAACATGTGATGGTTTTACTTCTATTCATGTTAGAGCTCCTCTTTTTACAAATATTAATGAAGAAATGGGTACAAATGTTATTCATGGTGGAAATACAACTCCTAATGCTTCTGATAGTGAATATGAATATGTTCATGTTGACAATCATTTATCTGCAAAATTTTCAAAAGCCTTTATCCTAGCTCCTAGAAATGAACAAAGTGACTCAGTACATGAGAATATTCCTTGTTTGGATCTTGCGATAGCTCCATCTTTTATGCTTGATTTCACTCCTCTAGCGTGTTTCCTAGCTTCCCGAAATAATGATCAGCAAGAGCGAGAGGTGGATGTCATGCTAGACTAGCTGCATTAGTATAGATCCTCTACCTCTCTCCTTTCTTGCTCTTTTGTGACTATTATTCTATGTGTATCCCTATTCTTCTATTTGTTGTCCCTAGTGATGTCTACTTGAGGATGATGCAAACCATTGAGGTCCCTTGTGGTCTCTTTCATGTTGACTCAAAAGACACGTGTTTTGTTTCTTCCAAGGTGGTTTCCTTTCTTTGGGGAATGAGGACTATTCTATGCATATATATACATGATATACATGAGTTATCATACAACATACTGATCTAGAGGAAAGCAAAGCCACCTTGTGTTGTGTGCTATATTCATTATCCTTGGGTTTATTCCTCGATCGGGGGCTAAATCGTTGTGATAATATGCTCCATCTCTTTCTCTCTCTTAGGTGTATCCTACCTTGAAGCAATCACTCCCAATAAGGTTTGTGCGATCTCTTTAACGTGGGGGCATACACTCCACTCATATTTTACTTATTGATAGTTGGAGTTACTTAGTGAACTTGGCTTGGCTTTGTAATTTTTGGTATCCTTTATTTTCATGACTCATAGTGAGGGGAACTTTACTACTTGCATTCATGGTTCTCCCTCCTGATCTTCTCTTTTACTTTGTCAATCAAAGTTGTGAGATCCTTAGTCCACTGGGGGCTTGGTGCATCTTGCTTCCATGACATGGTGAAAGTCTTTGAATCTTGTCACCTTGTACTTTACCGGTAGTATTGGTGTATGCTTATACTCCCGCTCAAGTGGGGAAGAAATGTAGCATCATAAAATTACAACCCTTGCAAATTTTGACTACATTTGGGTCTATGTATTAGCAGATGAATCCCTAGACCTATTTGGATACCAGAAACATGCTCATGATATCAAAAACTTACAGTTTTCATCATTCTGACTTGTTTTTTTATTGTTGCATGTCGTAAATTAGGACAGGATAGGGGCATGGCACCATTTGCCTAGCCCTATTTTTGGCCCCCTTTGATTCCCCCTTGCATTGGGCTGGTCAATTGTTGAGGGGGAGAAGTTTTCCTATGTTGTACTAAGATGGGAAATTATCTAAACACCCCTAATGGGCAACTATATAAAGATTACTTCCCCTCCTTTTTGCATAATCGAAGATAAGTGGATCATAAGGTGAAATTACAAGGTGACATTATCATCAAGCATTCAAAAATTCATTCAAGAATTGAGTATTTCAAGTCTCTTTTCAAGGCTAAGTGTTGCATTCAAGACAAGGATTCAAACATTGAAGAGGAGATTGCTATCAACATTCAAGATATCCTATTTCACATATCCATTCGAGAAAATTCATCTACAAAGGTATCAACATTTCAATTACATCCCATTCTTGAGGTGGATTCTACTTCAGACATTTACTTTCATTTATTTTCAGCATTTTACAACCACTTGGTTAATTCCAAAATGGGGGTTGACATGAAAGAAAACTCCCAATCCTAACAATATTTCCCCCTCTTTTCTGGGTGTGGGTTGCATGTGTGTAGCTGTAATTGTAGGTTTAGGCTTCATTTTTGGAGATGGAAAAACTCTTTTTGACACACGGATTTTTTGGAGGACCATGCATAACTTACACACAGTCCCTACAACTTTTTCTTAGATTTGTAGGGAAGCTTCGCCTCGACATTCTACTACTAATTCTGGGTGCACAACTTCATTCCACATCTCTATGTTAAGATATAATCATTTCTTTATCATTTCTGCACTTAGTCTCAATTTCCTTAATTCAACTAGTCTATTACAAAAGAGGGTTAATTTACCTAATACTTTCCAAATTTACTGCAATTCACTTAGTACTCAATCTCTTACCATTAGGGATTGGATCTAGTGAATTCAATTCCTCTTTTGAATGTAATGTGTGAAAAATTTAAGGGAATCCTTTGTGAAACTTTCATTCCTCTTTTGAGGGGAGTAAAGCTTTCTACTTGATCTCCTCTCATCATTTTTCACCATATTACTATTACGAATCCCAAAGATACTAAGAGGGGGGGGTGTGAATTAGTATCTGATTGGTAATAATATTTTCTTAACTTATAACAAGAAAAATATATTAAAACTGTGTACCGGTAAACCAGAAATAATGCAACAAATAAGAATAATAACCACAACATAAAAAGCACACCATAACACAATATTTTAATGAGAAAACCCTATGTGGGAAAAACCTCAGTGGGATTTGTGACCCACAATATTCGCTTACTAGCCAATAAGGGAATATTACTGGTATAATAGGGGCCTGCACATGCAAGAAGGCCAAGTGCCTAGAGCTCACTACTCAATTACAAAGGAAATCACACTGACTAACAAAAATGGATTATACTAATCCAATGTCTTGTACTACTTCAAATTAGCATCGGCTATGCCAAATTCAGTACCGGTTTAAGCTCTTCTACATACATAAACCCTTATCCAATAATTTGCATATTAGGTCTGCTACCTTCTATTCATATTTGGCATCCTACCTCTTACAAAATGATCTACAATGATCTCATACATATATGAGTCATGTTACAATCTGCCATGTCAGCATACAAATGATTTTACAATTAATTGCAAAATACATTAATACAAAATTGTTGTCGGCCAGGGTGTCGGTATTCTTCTTTTTAGTGCCGGTGTTCTATATGTCAGTGTAGAGTCTGCCGGTGTTGGTGCCTCAGTCTACCTATTGGTATCACATTATTGCAAGGCTGCCATCAATGACAATACCTTCAATCACCTACAATTTCTCATTGGAGCATGCATTTGCCAACAATCTCCCCCTTTGGCATTGATGGCAACAGTCATGAGAAAAATTCAAGAATGTATCCAAAAATTGAAGTCCAAAAAAAATCTTTCAAAAAATATATGTCCAAAAATGTATGCTCCCCCTAAGCAAATAATCTCTACTTTTGGATTTTTCTCATCTCTACTACTCCTCCTTTGACATCAATGACAAAGGTTGTCATTCCTTGTCAGTGGAGTCCTGCCTGGATTCTTGTAACCGGTGGGTTACAATCTGAAAACTATCTATCAAAACCAAATTTAAACCATTACTAAATGATTTGTTGTCTTTTAGTGCCTCTTGAGTTCTCTGTACTGTACCAGTGAGTATGTGCATTTTCTCTTCTGGTGTCTTTAGTACAAGAACTAGAGCCTTAGATATTTCTTTTTTCAAAGAAATGAGGTAATCTAGTTTGGGACCAAGTCTACATTTCAAGTCCTTTGCTTTATCCTTTATTCTCTCTTTGTACTTCTCTAACTTCTTCATTTTCTCTTCTAGCTCTTCAATCTTCTTCTCTATCTCCAAAAATGAATCTGATGTACCGATCAGATTGTCAGCAATATTGTTAATCTTATCTTGTACTTTGCCAATTTCCTTGTGTAGATCTTCTATTAGAATATTTGTTTTACAAGTGTCTCTATACAATTTCTTGAAATCAAAAATTGTCTCTCCAAGTTCCGGTAATAATGTGTCCATTTTCTCTTTGTTCTTCTTTACAATTTCCTCAAAGAATTTCTCTTTTTGTTTTATCATTCTTTCCTTAAATATATCCTCATTGATTTGATCAACTATCAGAATGTTGTCGGTGATGAACTTAGACAATGTGTCTAGCTGACCTAAAGAATCCTTATTATCCACAATGCACTTTGGTGCTATCAATTTAAGACTAGGGATGATGTCATCAATAGCCTTATAGGCTTGTGCGTTGCATTCTATGATCTTATTTATTGAATCCAATAAGACCTCTATTATATTTGTAGGTCTGGATTCTTCTACAGAAGTACCAAATGTCTACCCAACTATTCTCACAATATCCATGCTACTAGTTGTAGTAATCACCTTGCTTGATTTGACCTTTGGTAGGTCAGTTTGTGTTTGCATTTCTACAAATAGAGGTTTAGGCTTTTTAGTTTTGGCTAGTGGCACTGTTTCTGTCTGAACTTGTGTCTCAACATGTTCTAGTTTTTCAATCTATGTCTCTGTACTGTCCTTTGTCGGATCTTTTGATGTTTTGTCAGTTGTATCTACCGGTTTCTCAGTGATATGCTCTGCCGGTTGCTCTATCTGAGTAGGTTTTTTTGTGTTTATATTTATAGTTTCATTTACCTCAACCTCAGCATCTACAGCCGATGACTTAGTAGTCACATCTTTCTTCTTGTCCTTAGTGGTTTCTCTGTCAACTACAACATTTACTTCTTGAGTATCTATGTTTACAATGTACAAAATTTTAGATTCATGATTAGTATCATCTAGTGGAGTCCCCATACTCTCAGTGGCCAATTGACTATTAGTAGTATCTAGTGGTGGAGTATCTAAAGGAGGTGGGGGCACATTATAAATTATTTTAAGGATTGAAGGTCCAACTACCTTACCTTTCCCCTTATCACTGTCCTTTTGGTATACTCTGATAGTCTTTGATCTAAGTAATTCTTCCTATTTTTTTTTTTCCACAAAGAATATATCCCATGCATCTACTATTTCCTTAGAGACTTCTTTTATTCTTCCTTCCATCAATGCTACATGTCGATGAGCAGTGGAGAATACTGTCCGGTTTGCTTCACTAATAAGTTTATCTATTTCATTAGTTGAGTTGACTGGATGTAATGCAAGTAATTTTTCAATCTTAATTTTCTTGTCCAGCTCAACAATGGCTAACCTTCTAGCTTCTAATCTCCTATAAAGATCATTTGGTATTTCATCAACAACTTCAATCAAAAATTTCTTGTATATATCTAAGTGTAAAATTACACTATTCTCTATGCTTTCCTTGTCATTTGCAGATAGTGTGTTGTATATTTTGCTGATGTTTTTCAATTTTCCATCTTTAGCTATTTCTCTCAAGAGTTTATACAGTGGAGCAATATCCTTCTCTACCTTCTTTTTCTTAGGAGTCAACTTTTTCACTGGAGGCCTTACTGCCTGTTGTTTTTGCCTTTTTTTCCTGGGTGTAGGTGAGGGTACCGGTGAGGGTTTTCATTTTCTATCTACCCCTTTGAATGCTATCAGTATGTCACTTTCAAAGGAGGTTCCAACTGGTGAAAGATGAGCTTCCAGTTGAAGTCCTTCCAACTCACTTTCCTTTATACCAGTTTGTTTCAAGACATCTTCTTTAATTGCTTTAGCCTGCCGGGTTCCTTTTCTTACTGTTTCTTCAACCTTCTTAATCCTTTTTCTAGACTGAATTCCACTTTCTATTGTTTCTACATTTCCAAAAACTTTCTCAGTAGGTTCCTTTGGTGCTTCAAGGAGGGATTTTGCATAAGTTTCAATAATATTGTCAATTGTCTCATATCCCATTTCAGTTACCCAGATAGTTCTAGGGACAACTGCCTCCATCCAAAACAAATTTCTTTTTGATATTTGTCCACAATAGCTTGTGACAATCTTACTCTAGTTTTCATTCGAGCCTTCAATGCTTCAAAGTATTCATTTAAGTTTTTCTCTCTGTTTTCTCCCATATTTCTCAATAGATCCAACAATTGCTTTCCTACCGGTATATCAAAACTAAAATCCCTTCTACCAATACTGGGTGCTTGTTTATTATGTACAACATTAGATAAACAAGCAAATTGCCAAATCTCAATGTTCCTTTCTTATCTCCTTTGATCTTCTTCAAATTATCTACTAGCTCATCTTTGAGCCATTCACATACGTCTACTCTTGCATTATCATTAACCATGTCATAGGCACTTTTGATACATAGGCTAGAAACTGAGTTCAACGTATTTGCATGTGTAGCTTTATAACCTAAGATCATATTGATAAATCTGACATTGATGTCTTTTACATCGTTTACCCTTAGAGACCTTTTGTCGAATGTTGCACTGGTTAGGTTTATTACTGTGTCATTTGAGACCTTCTTTGTTCTGTTAGGTCTGCTAACGGTGGAAGGTAACCCTGTTACTGCTTTTACCACTTCTTTTGTGATTTTATGAATTGAATCCAACCAAAAGAATTCACCATGTACTCTACTTATAACAATTCTTATAATATCCTCAGGAAAATTAGGGATGCTAAGAATGTCCACAAAACATAGGGTTTCTACTATCTTGTGTTTCGGCTTGACATTTCCATCTACATCACAAATCATAGTCTTGTACTTGTTCTTGATCTCATCATTACCTAATCCCTCAATATGACAATGTATATAAATCCTAGGGTCTTCAGCATATACAACTCCCTTAGGAATTTGAGAGAATAGACCTATGCTATAATCTTTCTTCGCTATTTCAGGAACCAGTTTGAATACAGGTCTAGGGAGCTTAACAACCTCAACAACAGTAGGGTTTGCAATAAATTCAGGAGTGGATGAAGAAGCCATAATTATAAATACCTCAATCTACCTTAAGGATGAATGCTTGGATGAATTTCTTCACTTCTTTGCTAAGAATGCCTTCGGTCAAGAATTTTTGCACTCTCAAAGATTTGAATGCTCAATGTATGAAAAAGGAGCCAAAACACTTTCTTTACAATGTTATTTTCTTCAACTACCACATTTAATGCTCTATCGATTAATTTACAACTTAACTTATCTGCCGGTATAGAAGTAATTTCAACTTCTCACCATCAACCGAGGGAATAATAGCATACTTTCAATTTGTTGCTAAACCCCCGAAGGATTTTTCCTTCAGTTAGATGAAAAGTCTCCTATCAGTGGAGTGTTACTCTGTTCTACCGGTGGAGGAGTATTCCCATCAATATTTTGTTCTAACTTTCTAATCCATTGTTTTGAGAATTCTTGCTTTACCACTTCAACTTTTTCTTTACCTTTCAAACTAGGACCTTTGTTATTTGTCGGTGGGGACTTGCTTCTACAAAATTTTGCAATATGTCCAATTTTGTTACAAGCATAACAAGTCACATTGTTTTTCTGAATAGCTTTCCCATATCCTATGCTAGTATGTGTTCTCAATTGATTAGATAAGTGTCCAAATCTTCCACAAACATAACATCTTACATTCATTCTGCAATTTTCTGAGTCATGACCAACTTTGGAACATTTGGAACATTGACCAGTGGGTGTATTAGTGTTTTGATAATTCCTAGATCTACACTAATTTTCTCTATGACCATACTTGTTACAGTTAAAGAATTTCCCATTGAATTTATAAGCATTAGGATGTCTTACCAATTTGCTATGATCATGATTGTTTGTACTACCAGAGCTCTCACCAATTTCAAAGCCAAGGCCATTTGTATCACATTAGGTTTCTAATTCTTCAGCATGTCAACAAATTCTTCAGAACTTTTCTTGAATTTCTCCTTGTGTTGATTTGCAACAGTCAGTTCATTTTCCAAGATTCCTTTTTGTCTTGTTAGTTCAGTTCTGTCATTTTGTGTGTGTATCAAATCTATCTTCAACATATCATTTTCATGACTGAGTCTTGTATTTTCATTTCCAACATCATTTAGTCTTCTAGTCAAGTCTTCTTCATTCTTCTTCCTATCTTCAATTTCTTTACAAAATACCATGGGCATATCTTGCATCTCATTCTTTATTGTATAGTTATCTTGTCTCAGTTGGTTCACCAGATCATTAAGAGTTTCCTTTTCCTCTTCTTTATTATGTATCTTCTCACAGAGTTCTCTTCTTTTATTTCTTGCAATAGTAAAATTCTCTTGAAGTCCTTGAATAATATCCAGTGCAGCCTTCAGATCATCTTCAAGTTTTATATTCTTCACTTTTTCTGCATCATAGTCTGAAAGAGTTATTTCCAATTGCTTTCTCAAGTTTTCCATCTCTACGAGCGTCAAGATCTTCCTCAAGCTGTTATGCTTTTGAAAATAGAGGATCAGGATCTGATACCAATTGTTAGGATTCCCAAAGACACTAAGAGGGGGGGTGAATCAGTATTTGACCAGTAATAATATTTTCTTAACTTATAACAAGAAAAATATATTAAAACTGTGTATTGGTAAACCAAAAATAATGTAGCAAATAAGAATAATAACCACAACATAAAAAGCACACCATAACACAATATTTTAACAAGGAAACCCAGTGTGGGAAAAACCTCAGTTGGATTTGTGACCCACAATATTCACTTACTGGCCAATAAGGGAATATTACTGCTACAATAGGGGCCTGCACATGTAGGAAGGCAAAGTGCCTAGAGCGCATTGCTCAATTACAAAGGAAGTCACATTGACTTACAAAAATGGATTATACTAGTCCAATGTCTTGTACTACTTCAAATTAGCATCTGCTATGCCAGAGTTAGTATCGGTTTAAGCTCTGCTACATACATAAACCCTTATCCAATAATTCGCATATTAGGTCTGCTACCTTCTATTCATATTTTGCATCCTACCTCTTACAAAATGATCTACAATGATCTCATACATATATGAGTCATGTTAAAATCCTCTATGTCAGCTTACAAAAGATTTTACAATTAATTACAAAATACATTAATACAAAATTGATGTTGGCCAGGGTGCCAGTATTCTTCTTTTCGGTACCAGTGTTCTATATGTCGGTGTAGAGTATGTCGGTGCTAGTGCCTATGTCTACCTGTCGGTATCACATGATTGCAAGGTTGCCCTCAATGAAAATACCTTCAATCACTTACAATTTCTCATTGGAGTGTGCATTTTCCAACAATTACAAATATTATAGGACATCTTCTCTTTCTCTTTTTCTTTTATAGGATTTTTATCCTTGACCTTGATTTTTTTAGAGTCCAATAGCTTTTGATTTTGATTTGGACTAAAGGACTTTTCTTTATTTTTGACTTTTATATTTTTCTTTTCATAGCTTGATTTTTTATCCCCAATAAGTAAGGGCTTTTATGATTCTTGTTGATCCAAGTCTAGGAGAAGAGTGGAAATGGAATGAGTGGATGAAATAGTAAGGCTATATAATTTCTCAAGAGGGTTGGCAATATATTCAATAGATTCTTTGTTGGAACCACTCTTAGGACTAATGATATCAAGAATTGCATGCACCACTGGAGGAGATTTGCATTAAGACTTAGTAGGCACAACACTAGGTGGTTCACACCCAATTCCTTGATATTTCAAATTTTTTGTAGGTTGTTCCTGTTGGTGTTGGAAATAAGCCACACCCGGACCGACGATGGACTAGTCCAAGAGGGGCCAGTAGCTAAGTGGTAGAGCACTCCAGTAGCGTATGGAAGGTCCTAGGTTTGAGTCCTAGCTGGTCCATGTCTCAACATGGTATCAGAGCCAGGTCCAGGCTAGGAGCCCCAAGCACACGAGAGGTGTGGCTTAAGGGGGGGTGTTGGTGTTGGAAATAAGCCACACCTGGACCGATGATGGACTGGTCCAAGAGGGGCCAGTAGCTCAGTGGTAGAGCACTCCAGCAGCGTATGGAAGGTCCTAGGTTCGAGTCCTAGCTGGTCCATGTCTCAACAGTTCCTATCGACTAAATACCTTAGGAGATAGTGGGAGTTTATTAACATGAAAAATATATTCACCACATCCTAGGTCTTTAATCTTGAACTTTTCTTTGATCTCTATTTGTTTTGATGGAGAATAGTTCAAGGATTTTGGATCCACATATGCTGATGATGGAGTTGCTTCTTTGTTTGTTGGTATTATTGTTTCCAATTTTGGCCATAGGTTATTGCAGTATATGAATAGAATCGCATCACAATTAATAGTCACTTAAACTCCATTATGTGGAAACTTGATACATAGATGATATGTTGAGGGAAAAACTCTCATTTCATGAATCCATGGGCATCCCAACACTATATTGTATGTGAGCTCTAAATCAAGGACCTAACATACAACATCCTTTGTCACTTGCCCAACTCTGAGAGGTAAGGTGATTGTGCCCTTGGATGAGCACTCTTCATCATCATATGCCTTAATGGTGATAGCATTGTTGGCATATGATGAACCAGCATGTTGATATGATGATAATGTATGTTTTCATTAATGTCAATAAGTGCAAGTGAACCTGTATATAGATTGGAAGAAGTTGGTGAATTAGTATGAAGAGATGCAGTGAACTGGTGTTGGGGTTTCATTGAGTGTGACTACAAGTTGGTAGTCTTAGCTCTAGGGTTTCTGGTTTGGCAATCTTGCTTGTGAGATGCAACCGATGACATTCTATTATGAGTTAGCTAAGAGACGAAGATGAGATCATGATGCCACATCATCTTTGTGCACTTGAAGGATTTCCTTAAGGATCTTGCATGTGAAGATCGACTGCATTAAATATATACCTCAGGAATGAACATTCTTCTTAGCGATATCAAAAGAAAGCATGATGAGTTACTGATTTCTATGTGTGATGAAGAATGGATGATGCAGATTGTCTTGTGATCTATTTGGATGGTCAGGATTGGACTGCTTGTATTATAAACCTAAAAAGCTTAGGGTTTAGGGTTTATGCTACCAACCTAATTGTTGTCTATAAGGTCAATGATGTTTGTTATTGTGAGTTGTTGGCAAATGTTGTGTGTATCCAAGTGATGAGATACTTGCGAGACTAGTAAGAGAAAATTACATAGTGTGATTGCAGTGTAGAGGAACTGAAAAGGATCTACCTTAGCATATAGTGTTGTTATTAGATCAAAGCTTTACCTATTGTCTTCTAACCATTTCAATAGAAGGAAAATCCCTTTGTCTAGTCGCTTTAACAAGGTTACTGTAAATCCTCTAAACAGGTGAATCAAGTTCATTGAGTTCATTAAATCCTCTAGCAAGGTAACCTTTAATAGGGTTTCAACCTTTAATAGGGTATATAGCCATCCCTTAACTAGGTGATCTTTAACAAGATCTGTTCCTAGCAGAACCTTATTGTAAAGTATTTAACCAAACTAGGCTCCTAATAGGCCGAGCTTCAAAAGAGTTAAAAAAAAAGCTTGTGGGTATTCATCCCCAACATGGTTTTTCCCATTTGGGTTTCCACATGAAAAATCTATGTGTCATGAGTTGTGCATTTTTCATGTGATGATTAAGTATTCTTTGTTTAAGTGATTATGCATGCAGCGATAATGGTTATGTATTGTTGACACACCACATGCATATATTTATGGGTGAAGTAGATATCAAGTATTAAATGTATTTGAAGTGATCAGACTTATTGGTCTATGCTGTCTGAAGTCTTACTGTGTTTAACCGGTATTGCCATGGTTAAGATTTAGTAATGAAGACAACCAATTAGTGTTGTTTTAGCTTGATAAGTTGTTGGAAATTTTTTGTCTGTACTGATTCACCCCCCTCTTAGTACCAGTTAGGGTATATGTTGTTCATCATTATTCATCAATTGGTATTAGAGTAACTCCAGGTCCTCGGTGATATAAGCTTAACTACTTGAGGTAAAATATCCTACCTTAATGATGAAGAGGGAAGATCCTAAGTTCAATAGAGATAACTTCAAAATATAGAAGGACAGAATGAAGGTCTATATCAAGAGTTTGGGTGCTCAACACTGGAGCAATGTTGAGAATGTCTATGTAATTCCCACTAGCACTTTCATCAATGATCAGAAAAGAGAGATTCAAGAAAATGGGCAAGTCATGGAAGACCTTATTAGCAGTTTGTTTGATATTGAGTTCATTTATGTACAAGATAAGGACACTCCTAAATATGTATGGGACACATGGGAAACTATTTATGGTAGTGATGAGCATGTAAAGCAAGCTAAGGAAGAGAGCCTTAGAGGAGAATTTGAAGACATGAGGATGGTTGAAGGTGAGACCATTCAACAATATAGCATAAGAATCAAGATGGTTGTTGGAGATATCAAGAGCACTGGTGGAACAATTGATGATGCCACCATTGTTAGTAGAGTCTTGAGATCATTGTTACCGGTCTATGGAATTAGAGTTGTTGCTATTTAGGAACTAAGGTCTATTGACAAAACCAAGGTATTCTTAGACTCTATCATTGTGAAGCTAACTGCATATGAGTTGAATAGTTATGATGGCAGTGTTCAGAAGACTGAGTCAGCCTTTAGAGAATCTGTTGCACCAACCAGAAAAGGAAAAGAAGCAAGTATCAGTTATGAATCCATGTAAAGCAGAGGTATGGATGAAGAAGAGATTCTGATGGATTTTGAAGCTCTTCTTGCCAAGAGACTTCCAAAAGGTACTGGAAAATACAAAGGTAAGATTCCTTTGAAATGTTTTTCCTGCAATAAGATAGGACATATAGTTGTTAACTATCCTAACAATGAGAATAAGGGTAAACAGGAGAGGTTTAGAAAGTATAAAGGAGGAAATAGAAGAAATTGTCTTGTTACAGTGGATGAAGGTCTTACTAATGAAGAATCTGAGGATGAAGAAAATGAAGACATAGTATTTGTAGTTGTAAAGGAAGAAGTGTCTGACAAGAAACCCCTTGTCTCTTCCATGAGTGGATAATTGATAGTGGTTGTTCTTACCACATGATTGGTGATCAGAGTGTTGGATATTGTTGGCATATGGGAGATTGTTGGATATTGTTGGCATACCATGAACTGATATGTTGATATGATGATAATGTATGTTGTAATTGATGTTAATAAAGTTCAAGTGAACCGCTATGAAGAGGTATGAGGAGATGCAGTGAACCGGTGTCAGGGTTTCACTAAGTGTGACTATCGATTGGCAGTCTCAATTCTATGTTTATTGGTTTGGTGATCCAGCTTGTGCGATGCAACCGGTGATACTCTATGATGAGTTAGCTAAGAGATTTGAGTGAGATCAACGTACCACATCAGCCTTGTGCTCGTGAAGGATTTCCTTGAGGATCTTGCATGAGAAGATTGACTGCGTTTGAAGTGTACCTTGAGAATGATCATTCTTCTTAGCGGTATGAGAAGAGAGAGTGATGGGTTACTGATTCACAAGTGCAGTGAAGAATGAATGATCCAAATTATGTTGTGATCTATTTGAGATTGTAATACTCTATGCAATGCGTTTGGATGGTCAGGATTGGACTGCCTATGTAGTAAACCTAAGATGCCTAGGGTTTAGGGTTTATGCAACTGACCTAATTGTTGTCTATAAGGTCGATGATATTTGTTGTTGTAAGTTGTTGGAAAAAGTTGTGTGGGTGTCCAACTGATGAGATACTTGCCAGACCAATAAGTGGAGAGCTACAGAGTGTGATTGTAGAGTAGAGGAACTAAAAAGGATCTACCTTGGCATGTAGTGTTGTTATCAGATCAAAAGTTTTACCTATTGTCTTCTAATCATTTCAACAGTTGGAAAATCCCTTTACCAGGTAGCTTTAATAGGCTTATTGTAAAACCTTTAACCAGGTGACTCAAGATCATTGAGTTCTTCAAATCATCTAGCGAGGTAACCTTTAAGAGGGTTTCAACCTTTAACAGGGTATATAGCCATGGCTTAACTAGGTGATCTTTAATAGGATCGATTCCTAGTAGAACCTTATTGTAAATTCTTTAACTGAACTAGGCTCCTAATAGAGCAATCTTCAAAAGAGTTCAAAACAAGATTGTGGGTATTCATCCCCACCGTGGTTTTTCCCATTTGGGTTTCCACGTGAAAAATCTATGTGTTATGTGTGTCAACTTGAATTTCATCCTTAGAATGCTTCCTCCAACAAGTTAGTTTCATAAAATACAAATGGAAATGCTACAGGAAATCCAAACTCAACCAATGAAACTACATGAAATACATATGAAATAAAAATACTAATATTAGCTTCATGGTTTATGTCTCAATGTGTCCTAACTCCACTGTTCCTAGTTGCAGATGGTGTGCTCTCAGATAATGCACTGATAGCTTCCAAGATGGCATATGAAAAATGGATTGATAACTGGTAGTTAACTAATGCTATGATATGCAATACTACATGATTATGCTATATGATAATTGCTATTTGCTTCAAGATTAAAACACATGGATGCATAAGTTTTAAAAATGATTTGCTTGAAAATGCACTTGAAGTCTAACTCTCTCTCAATTGAAGCTCTTGATTTTATAGACCTTGAGAGGATGAGATGATGTGGCTTAGATCAATGATCATGATCATATCTATAGATTTGGATGGTTGTGAGCAAAGTTGAAGGTTTGGAGAAAGGGGGAAGGAGAAGACAAGTGTCACTCATCTCACCTTGACTAGATTGCTAACTGAGGGAATCGAGGGATGGTTGGAGAAGATTTAGACATGATAGGACAAGTGGAATCAAGTCCTTCCTAAGATGTAGGGGGTGTTGGAGAGAATATAGAAGATGGTTATGAAATATGTGTATGTACACCATATTCATTAAATTTGGTGGTTGAAGATAAATGATGAATTAATATTTAAGAAATATTAATTTCCTTAGCCACATGTTTGATGAGTTGGCAAAGGGAAGATGAAGTGGAGATGGAAGGTGAGTTGGAAGAGGGGGATTAAATAATTTAAGAAATTATTTAATATTGGAGACTATAGGATTGGAGAATAACCATTAAATATTAGATATTTAATTGATTAGAGGAGATAATTAAACATTAGATATTTAATTAACTTGGTTAGAGGAATAATTAAAGATTAGATATTTAATTATTTTAGAGGAATAGAATAGATGAATTAATTAATAAAATATTAATTAATAGAAAGACACGAAATGAATTAAATAAATTAATCTTTTCAAATTAACTATTTAATAGAAGAATAATTATTAAATAAATATAAAATATTTATTTAATTGATCATAGACATTTTTATGTGTATACATTTTGGCCCTCTTTGAAATGATTTCAAGACAACATTATTTCAAATATTAAATCAAGTCTCGATAGTGCGCTTGGCGAAGATTAAAAATCCTGATTGTGTGCCCCCTCAGAAGATTGATCATGAAATTGTTGAAAACTTTGGTTTGAATGATTGATCTCATGATAATTGATAAAAAAGTCCCATCAATTAACTTCATTTGTGAAAAACAAAATAAATTGTCCCATTGAATAGCATTAATTACTCTTCAAATAGTAAATATATAATTAACCAAGGCTAATTTAAATTTTATTGTTATCCTTGTTAGGTTGTAAAGAAAATTTTCTTGGTGAGGTGGTGAAATGGTGATTCCTATGGAGAACCATCGATTTAAGCATGTTCAACAATATCAACAACCTCCCAAGTATGGGTATCCGATATGTATCTTATCCCAAGATTTGTTTTCAACTTATCATGCAACTATTCATGTTTTAGGCACGTTTTTTATTTTTTGAATTTTTTGCGATTTTCAGTATTATGTTACCACTTTTGCATTTTGATTTAGTGCATATGCAATTAGGTTTAGCACATATGCATAGATTAGCGCTTATGCTCTTTTTGGTAGCACATATGCCAAGGATTTTAGCCAATTTGCATAGGATAGCGCTTTTTAATTGTTTGTTTGTGCTTTTGCAACTAAAGTTAGCGCTTTTGCTTTGTTTTGCGCATATGTTCTTAGGGTTAGCACATATGTTCTTAAGGTTAGCGCATATGCTAAGGATGATAGTGCTTTTGCATAGGATAGCGCATATGCTCAAAATTTATGCTTTTGATAAGTGCAAAAGCTAAAAAAACATTTTGATGATTAGATTTAACATGTTTGATGCACATGTATGATGAATAGAGACTTGATTGATTGATTGCTTGAGTGATTGATTGATTGATTTGATTGATTGATTGATTGATTGATTTGATTGATTGATTGATTAGCTCTAAGAAACCAATTTAGTTTCTAATGCAAGAGCTTAGCAGAGTTTTGATTGAACTCAGTGATTGATAGAAAACCATGATTGATAGGTTTTTAAGAAAATGATTTGATAGCTTAATTTGCTTCAATTTGATTTGATAGATAGATAGCATAGGTTGCTTTAGTTTGATTTGATAGATAGATAGCATAGGTTGCTTTAGTTTGATTTGATAGATAGATAGCATAGGTTGCTTCAATTTGATTTGATAGATAGATAGTTGATGATTGACTGAATTCTCTTGATAAATAGGAGAAACTTGATGTTCTCCAGTGTCGGGAAAAATTACCAGCAATACACCATTTAGTGCCAGAGCTGATGCAGGATAAGGTTAGACATATAGATGCCTATGGTTTATGCCATCTGTTGTATATGCCTGAGATTACGCATAATAGAGGATTGTTGATGACATTAGCCAAGAGATGGCATAGTGAGCATAACACTTTTCACTTGCCCATAGGTGAGATTAGTGTGACACTCAAGGATGTGTATAGGATTCTGCACATCCTAGTGAATGGCGAGTTAGTACAATATGATTTTCAAGATCATGTTGGGACAAAGGCTTGTAGAGTCGTGTTTGTTGATGATAGCATCACTAGAGGAGAGATCCGATGGGAGGATATGGTGATGTATTACGAGACTCTCCCTGTGATTCTTGCTAGTTTGATTGGAGGATTTATTTGTCCCATTAGGTGATCGCGAGGTTTTGCTATTGGATGGGGTGAGATTCTCCTGAGTATGATGTTGCATTGTACTCAATATGCTTGGGGTGTTTGTATGCTTGCACATTTATATCATGATCTTCATCAGGTGGTGTATGATGAGAGTGCTAGTTTGTCTACAGGATGCACTTTATTATAGATTTGGTGCTGGGAGCACATTGTTGTGACTTGGCCTATCCATCATAGAGTTCGTGGAGAGAGGCAGCCATATATGTATTTTTATGCGGGTATCCTTACTCAGCATAATCTAGGTAAGATGGAGTATTGGTGTTGGGTGCTTGATTCATTGGATAGCATTACTTGGAGACCATATGTTGATTGTGAGCCATGGATGGGTGATGCATAGACATTACCATTTATCATGCAGAGTAGATATCTCATTTGTCGGTTTCCTTACATTATTGAGTGATAGTTGATTAGTTTGGTATGATCCAGCCTATGCCTACTGGTGTAATGATATATGCTCAATGGTACAGAGATAAATGAGATTAGGGACCTTCCTTGTCATTTGAGATTGCTCATGCAGAGTTTCTTGCTACTCCAAGAGTGGTATGAGATAGTCACATTCTTAGATAGTTTGGTATGATCCAGCCTATGCCTATTGGTGTAATGATATATGCTCGATGGTACAGAGATAAATGAGATTAGGGACCTTCCTTGTCATTTGAGATTGCTCATGCAGAGTTTCTTGCTACTCCAAGAGTGGCTTATGATATGAGATTGCACATTCTTGATCCTGGTGTTATTGCAGATTATGCTCAGTATATACTAGCTCATCCATTTCCTCGTATTACTAATCCAGCAGATCCTCCTCCCAGCTTAGGAGATGAGGATGATGATTTAGATGATCAAGGTGTTAGGAGACAGAGACAGAGATGAGAGCTCAAAGCTACTCAAGAGGCCAGGGGAAGTGGAGATGAGGGTGGGCATGGAGGTGGTGGTGGTAGGAGACCTAGACGGAGGGGAGGTTGATTGAGAGTCCGTGGAGGACCATTTGGACTGGTTGGGAGGATTGGGAGACCACATCCTATGGGTGGGAGGGATGTTGGACAGATTGGGAGGGAGCATGGTAGGGCAGGTATGAGATCACTGAGAGGGTTTCCATTGATAAGAGGCAGAGTGGCTAAACTAGATTGAGGTTGCGAGAGAGGCATTGATTTTGGACATATCCAGCTAGACCCTAGGGTTATTGCAGCTCATGGTGGAGATGATGAGGATCCTGAGGATCATGTTGCCCTTATTAGACGATGGGCTGCGAGAGCTACTTGGACAGAGATTCCAGCAGCTAGACATAGTGGTGGTAAGGAGGGGATTGGCATCTGGAGGATATTCTCACCCACAACCATAGAGATAGACAAAGTCAGGTGGTAGTGGTACAAGACAGTCGTGACTTGATTTGGAGGCACTTGTATTGTTTATTTGATATCATTGTATACTTGGACTTTTATTGTTTTATTATGATCTATATGTAGACATGGATTCTATATGATGATGATCTTTATTATGTTACTCTATTTGATGATGATCTATATGCATTGATTATATGGATGATGTTATGATCTTTTCTTATTTATGATAATGATCGACATGATGCAATGATAAATGTTTTTGATTTTCGATTTTGATGACCTTGGATGCAAATGAAAATTATTACTAAGTTAAATGATATGTAAATGAATGATTGCTTTAATGATTATGATGATGTAAATACAAATGATCTACATGAAATGTTTTTGATTTTACATGTAATGTTCATAAATCTAAGTGTAAAGATGCAACTAAATGATCATTAATGGAATGATAATGCAAATAATAATGATGATACACTACATGATGAATGAAATGCACTTAATTGAATGCAAATTAATGCAATGATTTAAATGCAAGTAAATAAAATGGATGATGATTAAAATGATTCTAAAAAATGAATGCACCTATAATGATTAAATGCAAATTATTTTTGTTTGTCCAAGTATACTCAATCTTTATTTGTGACCGTTGATTTGTTAATGAAATGATATGCTTATAATGCAACTGACCATGAATGCTTATAATGCAGATGAATAATAAGCTAATCGAAAATCATCTAACTAAAAATTGTACTGCCATTTTTCATATGCTATCTTGTAACAGTGCTTGATTTCATCATTGAGCTTTAAAATGTTGTAAGAAAATACAAGCAACTTGACATGATGATCCAAGATGACCTAAGTATTTCTTACATGGATTTTGATATATAAAGTTAATACAAGAAACTTGATATAATGGATCAAGTTGAACTGAGTATTGCTTGCAGAATAGACAAGGATTATCCCCTTTCATGCATGACTTGCAACGTCCTCCTTGATCTTTTTCTGATCATAGCCTAAGACAAGTACATACCATACTAAGAGATAAACCACAGACAACAATCAAAGAAATAATCATTCCCCATCATAGCTTCTCTAGTCATGGACATCCTTGAGTTGTATAGAGTACATGATTAACAATAAAATCAAGATATAAACACTGAATCTTGCATGTCATTCACATGTTCTTATGGTCATTAACTGATATAATCATCTTGATGAATGATCTTTAATAATCTCGTATTACTTGCTGGTTGATTCTTCATTTTCTAAGTTTCACGATTCAGTTGTTGATTAAATGCCTTGATTTTTGTTGCTTTGTTGCTCATTATCTGTTTCAAAATCCTAGGTGTTTTTGGTTTTTCTAAGTTTTCTAAATGTTTTGGATTTTCAAAGATTCAAAAGATCACCTTACCAAAAAGGAATTAGGATTTTTCCCCCAACGGAAACAAAAATTTATTATGGATGTATGAATTGATCAAGATCCAAACCATGGCGGGATGCAAATGCAGATTGATTGATTCTGATAAGATCCAAGATAGTGACTATGAAAATTATGTCAAAGATTGATAATTGTTGGTAAGCTGCATATTTCTTGCTAAATGATTTAGAGAAATGGATGCACGAGATGGAATGGATAAGTTAGGATATGATGGAAGTAATAGATGTGATAGGATGGAGTGGAGAGGTGCGCAAAGTGATCTCATAGATGGAGGAACTTACTTTTTAGATAACACTTATTTACTAGGTTTTTACTAGCTAAATTTATTGCATTTTTTTTTTCTTTTTTTAAATATTTTGATTTTTAGGGATTTTTTTGCTTTTTAGATGTTTACTGATTTTTTTAGGACTTTATATGATTTTTATTGATTTTATTTTAGGACTTTATATCTCAAGCATAAAATTTCTTGAGATGAATAGAATTGATAGGTTCATCAAACCAATCACCTTTAGGGTTAGATAGCTTGTATGCTCCTGATCCATATGTTGCTACTATGACAAAAGCTCCTAGCCAATTTGGTTCAAATTTTCCTTTCTTGTCTCGGTCTTATTGATTTTTTGGATTCTCCCTTAGAACTATATCTCCAATTTGAAAAATGTATAGCTTGACTTTGTGGTTATAGCTTCTTTCCATTCTTTGTTGATATACTTTCAAATGATTTATTTCATTTTGGTGACATTCTTGAATTAGTTCTAGTTCCTCGAGTCAAGAGACTCATTATTCTTCTTCTCGTATAAGACCTTGCAAGGATACTCATAGAGAAGGTATCTCTACTTCTATAGGTAATATGGCTTCTGATCCATAGACCAAACAATATGGAGTTGCCCCTATTGGAGTGTGGATGCTAGTTCGGTATGCCCAAAGAGCAGGATTTAGCTGAATGTGTCAGTCTTTTCTAGCTTCATTGACTATTTTCTTCAAGATTTTCAAGATAGTTTTGTTTGATGCCTCGGCTTGACCATTTCCCTATGGATAATATGGATTAGAAAACCTATGTTGGATATGAAATTGTTCACTTAGCTCCTTCACATCTCTATTTTTGAATGGTCTTCCATTATCAGTGATAATGGTCATAGGAACTCC
The DNA here is from genome assembly GCF_030272615.1 of Cryptomeria japonica. Lineage (NCBI taxonomy): Eukaryota > Viridiplantae > Streptophyta > Pinopsida > Cupressales > Cupressaceae > Cryptomeria > Cryptomeria japonica. Next base: position 217,576,134 of record NC_081411.1, on the reverse strand, counting down.
ATAGCGATAGATTATATAATTCAAAATAAATGATGATATTTGTTTTCTTGTCACTATTGTTAAAGGCACTGCTTCAATCCATTTAGTAAAATATTCAATAGCTATTAGAATAAACTTATGTCCATTAGAAGATGAGGGATTTATCTTTCCTACCAAATCAAGGCCCCATTGTGAAAATGGCCATGATCCTGTCATAGGATATAACTCTTGTGTTGGTGCATGAATGAGATTCCCATAGATCTGGCATTGTTTGCATTTTCTAGCATGTGTGAATTAATCTCTGTCCATAGTAGGCCAAAAGTAACCCATACAAAGAAGTTTCTTAGCCAATGTTAAACCACTTAAGTGTGTGCCACAAATACCTGCATGAATATCGTTAAGAAATTTCTCATATTTTTCTTGTTCAAGGTATCTCAACAAAGTACCATCTAGACCATGCCTATATAGGATATCAGCAATAATATTATAGTGAGAGGACTGATGGATAAAATTCCTTCTCTAATTGCAAGATAAGTCAAGAGGAAGGATATGTTCTTTTAAATACTGATAAGTTTGACCATATGAGGATTGATTGGTTCCTAATATATGGCAAATTCAGTAGGTATGCTGGGATTGAATCCTAGGGGTTAAGATATCTTCCATTAAAAATTTGTAACATTGTTGATTCTCCTTATTTTGCAAGAAAGATGCTATTGTAGTCATTGCATCTGCTACTTTATTCTCATTTCGTGGAATCTGGGTGAATGATATTTCTTTAAAGTGTTCTTTAAACTCCTCCACCAGTTGTTTGTGTGGCATAAGCTTGTCATCCTTAGTTTGATATTCGTCATTTACTTGTTTGATGATAAGTTGTGATTCACCATAGACATGTACCTCTTTGACATTCCATTCAATGGCCATTTTAAGCCCAATAGCTAATGCTTCATACTCTACAGTATTATTAGTGCATGGAAACTGTAGTCTATATGATTTGGGAATTGTGTGTCCTTGAGGTGTGATGAAAAAGATTCCTGCACCTGATCCATATTGTGTATAAGAACCATCAAAGTGATGAATAATGATGAATAGTAAATACCCAATAGATACTTAGAGGGGGGGTGAATCAGTATGGACAAAAACTTCTTAAACAACTTAAACTGCAAAGACTGCACTAATAGGTAAACAACATAACCGATCTAAATCAAGGCACTACCGATAAAACATAGTATGACTATGAAAGACATAAACCAGTTCATCTAGATCATCTTCAGACCTGACATCTCATCTCAACTTCACCCATATGCTTAAGCAAGTAATACATCAGAAATACAATGACCATTGGATCAACTTGCATTATCGCTTAACAAAAAATACTAAAACATCACATTAAAAAGAATCACACATAACACACTGATTTTTCATGTGGAAACCCAACTAGGAAAACCTACGGTGTGGATGAATACCCACAAGTTGTTCTTGAACTCTTCTAAATTCCACTCTATTAGGAGCCTAGTCCAGTTAAAGACTTTACAACAGGTTCCGCTAGGAACCGATCCTGCTAGGGATCACCTGGATAAGGGATGGCTAAATACCCGATTAGAGGTTAAAACCTTGTTAAAGGTTACCTTGTCAAAGGAATTTAAGAACTCAATGATTTTGAGTCACCCTGTTAAAGGATTTACAAAAATCTTGTTAAAGCTACCTGGTAAAGGGATTTTCCATCTACTAAAATGGTTAGAAGTCAACAGGTAATACACTGATCTGATAACAACACTCAATGCCAAGATAGATCTATTTCAGTTCCTTTACTTCTGCAATCACACTCTACATATTTCTACTCACTGCCGTGGTCTGCCAAGAATCACTTCACATACAATCATTTGCCAACAACTTTACAATAACAAACATCATCGACCTTATAAACAACAATTAGGTCGATAGCATAAACCGTAAACCCTTAAGAATATAGGTTATCAATACAGTCGGTCCAATCCTAATCATTTAAACACATTACATATAGTAAAACAATCTTGAACAAATCTCAAGATGTTCTCCATCATTCATTCTTCACCACTTCTAGAAGCTAATAACCCATCACACGCTCTCCACCATTTACTGTGATTTTGCACATTCCCGAGGTGGATAGAATCAATCTTCTTCATGCAAGATTCTTGACACACATAAGGATGACGTGGCAACATGATCTCATCTTCATTCTAATGCTAACTCATCACAGAATGTCATCGGTCAAATCACATAGACTTGGAATGCATCAACCGGAAACCCTAAAGATGAGACTACCAACCAGTAGTCATATCAAATGAAACCCCAATACAAAACTTTGCATATACTGGTTCATACCATCATACTAGTTCACACTTCAACATACTACTTCACTTGAACCATCATACTGGTTGATACTTCAGCACATTGACATCAATGACAACATACAATATCATCATGTCATCAAACTCTGCACATATGCCAAGACAAAGTACAATTCCCAAAATTTTGTACTTACTGTCAAGATATCTGCATCAGGAAATTTGATGTACAAAGGCATGTCATTTTGTAAAGGTGCATCAGCCAATTGATCAGCGATAACTTGTCCCTTGATAGCTTTTCGGTCAATATACTCTATATAAAATTCACTCAGTATCATAACCCATTTGGCTAGTCTCCCTGTAAATGTTGACTTGCTCAACAAATATTTGAGAGGATCTATCTTTGCTATTAGTTTCACATAATGAATCAACATATAATGTCGTAGCTTCTGAGTTACAAATACAATTGCTAGACATGTCTTTTCTATTGAAGAATAATTTAATTCATAGCCAACAAGCGTTCTACTGATATAATAAATTGCTCTTTCTTTTCCTTCATCATCATGTTGAGCTAGGAGGGCTCCTAATGATACATTTGTTGCTAAGATATAGAGCAACAATGGTTTCCCTTTGGTTGGTGACATCACTACTGGAGGACTCATAAGATATTATTTTATTTACAAAAAGGATTCTTCACATTTTAGATCCCATTCGAATGGAATATTTTTATGTAGAAGATGGGTGAATGGAAGACATCTATCTGCTAACTGAGAAACAAATCTCCCAATTGATTGCAATCTTCCTTGTAAAGAACACAATTGACTTATGTTCCTAGGTGACTCCATCTCCATGATAGCTTTAACTTTTTCAGGATCTACTTCAATTCCATGAGCTGATATAATGTACCCAAGGAGCTTTCAAGAGGTTACCCCAAATGCACATTTCTTTGGATTTAATCTCAATTGATATCTTTCCAACCTATCAAAAATCTTGCTTAAAATGTTCAAATGTTCTTGTCCTGTATGATATTTTGCAAGTATGTCATCAACATAATCTTCCATAAATATATGCATCATACCATGGAAAATTATCGTCATAGCCCTTTGATAAGTTGCTCCTGCATTCTTAAGCACAAATGACATAACATTCCAGCAATATGTTCCCCATGCATAGGTGAAAACTATCTTTTCTTCATCTTTAGGTGTGATTCTTATTTGATTATATCCTGAGAAGCCATCCATTAATGAAAACATCTCATGCCCTGCTGAAAACCCCACTATGATATCAATGTTTGGTAGAGGGAAATCATCTTTTGGACACTCTTTATTCAGATCTCTGAAATCTGTACAAACCCTTATGATTTTATCTAGTTTTGATATAGGTACAATACTTGAAACCCATTCTGGATAAGCAACAGGTCTTATAAAACCCACTTCTAATAGTTTCTTCAGCTCGGCTTTTACAAGAAGAGCAATGTGCAGATGCATCTTTCTTAGCTTCTACTTAATTGGTTTTGCTTTTAAATCCATATTAAGATGATGCATGATAAGATTTGGGTTAAGTCCTTGCATATCTGCATAGGACCAAGCAAAATTTATTTGTCTTTGATTAAAGAATTCCATGTATTCTTTCCTCTCTTTTTCTAATAATAAGGTAGCATAATGAAGTATTTTAGGATCCTTTGATGTACCAATGTTTACTTCTTATGTTGGTTCTATCAAGATAGCAGATCTCTCTTGAAAATATGTAGGAAGAATGTCAAACTTTCCATCTTCTGGCACCTCAAAGAGGTTTTCACCATGAGATGCATCCTTTATTTTTCCTTTTGATTGATCTAGTGTTTCTATGAAATCGTTTTCAACATTAGGTCTCTTTCCTTGATTTATTTCGCTTTTGCGACTAGAAAGTTTGGCATTCTCCTAACTATGAGAAACATTACTTGATTCTGCAATGGAAGATATCTTAGGTTGGATGGGTTCAACAATGTTAAGGTACACGGCTAAGTCATGATCGTTGGAAAAGACATTCAGTTCGGGGTTGTCTAAATTATCCCAATCAATTAGTTTAGGATGAAGAAGGGGTAAATCATAATCATTATCATCATTAGGTGTTTCAACGTTCATGACATAATGATCATAACTTGGCATAGAATAGGTATTGTCATAGATTAAATGTATTTGAGAATTGTCTTTCTCAAGCGTCTCCCAATTAGTTCTAACAAAATCAATATTAGCATTTTGTAGTTCACACTCAAGTGGTTCTTCAACTGACATTTGTCCTTTAAATGAATGGATTTTATCGACACACACATCTTTAATACTACAAATTCCTTTTTCATTGACCTCATTTTCATTTTGGAGTTGACATACTTGTGTACATGATAAAGAGAATTCTTTTGCTAGATTTTTTCTCCTTTCAAACTCAACTTCTTCTGGACTAATAGTCAATCCAACTTGACTATCTCTTAATTCTTCTATGGTTCTGCCACATCTGGATACATCTTGTTCCTCTTTTGATGAAAATCTTGTATTTCCATTTGCTTGATCTATCCTTGTTTGTACTTCTTGTGGCATTACTTCTTTTTCTTTTTCATTCCCTTTCCTTTTTGCATTTATTCTTTTCTCTAAATTCTGAGTTTTTTTTGCCTTCTTTCTAACTCCATCTTTTGTTTTGTAATAGACAAGTCTTCTTTCATGATATCTTCTTGGTCTTCATTATGTTCTTTACTTGATGTAGTAGATAAGACATCTGAACCCCATTCATACTCATTTGAATCTGTCTCTGAATCCTGATCTAAGATTACTCCACTATACCATACTGGAATGTTGCATGGTGCAAAAAGTTCTCTAATTTCTGTCATCTCTATTTTTACTGCTTCTAAAATATCTTGTTCAGATTTTGCATTTGTTTGAATTTTCAGAACTTGTTGACAAGATTTTCCTTTACCTTTGATTGTAATCTCCTCTTCTTTCTTTTCATGTTCATCTTGCTTCTTTTGTTTATTGGTTACTATTTTGGCTTCTTGATGAAGCTTTTCTTGCCAATTTTCTTCTTTAGAAATTGATTTGTTTCTCCACTTTGGTTGTTGATGATTATGTTTCCTTTGATTGGATTTTAAATATCCAAGCCTAGATTTATCTTCTTTGGATTGTAAGTGTGGACAAATAGGTTCTGAAATACCTGGATGTCTCTTACCAATTGGTCCTTTTCCTTCATATCCCATTTTTTGCATGATTTCATAATGTTTTCCATATTGTTTTATGGGAATATTGACTTTTACTTCTATTGCTATAGTTTTATCTTCATCCTTGTACAACCAACCAAGAATGTCTTTGTCTTCATTTTCTTCTTCAAGAGTTCCAACACTAACAAATGTCCCTTTAAACATATGTTTTGATCTTTTTGATGTCTTTGACTGAATATCTCTAGGATTTCCATATGACTTAGGGGAAAGCAGAAAATTATGCAAAGAATATTTTCCCATTCCTTCATCATTTAATTTGAGCTTTTCCTCAAAAGTTTCCCATAACTTTGCTTGAATTTGTTTGGTAGGATATACTGATTCTCTGTTATGTGGAACTCTTGTATCTTGTGTTGGCTTCAAATTATTGCAATATGTTGGTATTTTCGTATGGTATTGTCATTGATGTCAACACCTACTAACACTTATCAACTCTGGCATTTTGGAGAATCAGTAACATTCACCAGCAAGCAAATGACTCATGCACAGTCACCGGTATCTGGTACACTAGCAGATATAATGTTCACTGGCACCTGGAATGACATGGAAAACACCTGGTTATGTCGACGACATCATTTAAACACTTTGTCTTGAAGATTTTTTCATTAGTATATTCGTACTTGCATATTTTCTATTACCAGTAAATAGGTCTAGGTTATACACCGACAGGCTTATCATTTCCAGATTAGCATGGCACACTATGGAGATGATTTATTATTGTTGTAAATGCATTAAGCCGACATGTTGAATTGGTTATTACATCGGGCATTAATTTATTTGTAAATTGATTTTATTGTAATATCCTTTAGAGACGACCTACTAAAATTGGTCCTAGGTTATGATATAAATGTAAGATCTTATTTGTAAGATCTGATGTGGAATGCGAAGAAGAAATTGTGTGAAGGTCTATGCGAGAATAAGCAGAGTTGTACACGTAGATATCATTTCAAGGTTGAAGGAAAGTTTTTGTGAATACAATCAGAACTACACCGGTACTGAATCTAGCATAGAAGATGCTAATTTGAGTAGTACATTCTTATTGGATTTAACCATCCAATTGTAGTCAGTGTGACTCCTATTTTGTGTTTGAGCAGTGAGATCTAGGCGCTTGGCCTTTCTACATGTGCAGACCCCATTTGTATACACTTGCTATCTGTAGTAGTATCATCTGATTATGGGTAAGGTTTCCCACTGTTGTTTTTCCCCTTACAGGGTTTCCACATACAAATATTGGTGTTATATGTTGTGGATGTTATTGTCCTTTTGTTTCATGCATTAATTCTTATGAGTATTGCAATTAACTGATAAAACTATCTAACGGCATAAGAAACTAGTTTATTGGTATTGAGTATATAAGTTGGTTAAGTTGTTTTTGGTTTGAATTTATTTGACAACTGATTCACCCCCTCCCCTTCTCAGTTGTCTCCGGGACCTAACAATTGGTATCAGAGACTAGTCCTCTTTTGCAGAAGTTTAACAACTTGAGGAGATCCAATGTCTAGCAACTATTTCAGGAAGGATAGTTCTAAACTTGATGGAACCAACTATGGCATATGGAAGATTAGAATGGAGACACATCTAAATTGCATTGGTAAGGACATCTAGGATGTTACAAAGAATGGGTATACTACTCCTACTTAGAGTCAACCTAATCCACCTAACTTGGCTAAAGATGAAGAAAATGATTGCAAAGCAAGAGAAGAACTTTTGAGTGCATTATTAGATCAGCAAACAATGGGATTATCAGATAGGTCTACTGCTAAAGCTATTTGGGATCATTTGGAAACATTGAATGAAGGAGATTCCACAGTCAAAATTGTAAAACTTGAAAGCTTCCAGGTTAGGTATGAAAATCTAAAAATGGAAGAAGATGAAAGGATTTCTGCTTTTATGGAAAGAGTTAATGAAATTGTTTTGGGTATTAAATGTTGTGGAGGAACCTTGAGTGAAGATGAAATTGTTTCCAAAGTTTTAAGAGGATTGCCATCGGCATATAAAATGAAAGTCACTTCTATAAATGAGTTAAGAACAATGCCTAATACATCAGTAACTAGGGATACATTGATTGGAAAAGTTTCAGCTTTTGAAATTGATGAATTTGGTCTTGTTGCTACTATAAAGATAGATTTAGCCTTTAAAGCATCAACATCATCTGCACCATCATTTGACAAGTTTGATTGGAAAGTCTTTTATGCAAGAGAACTTGAAGAAAGCAGGAGAGAAAATGAAGAACTTGAAGAACTTGAAGCATTATTTGCAAAAAAATGCCTAAAGGTCCAGTTTGAAGTAAGTATGAAGGTAAAGCACCCTTTAAATGTTTTAGTTATAATAAGATTGGTCATATGGCTTCAAGATGCCATGATAGACATGCCAGACTAAGAGAAGAAGCTAGAAGAACATACAAGCCTAACCCTGAATATCAGAGATACAGATTTAAGAAGAATAAAGACAAATCTTGTTATCTTGTTGATGAAGGAGTGACTGATGATTCTGATGAGGATCTGGTAGACAATGGATGGGTTTTTGTTTCTATAATAGAAGATCAACCAACACCTACTATTCAACCGGTAGAACGGGCCTTGGCAGCTAAAATTGAAGTTAAGGATAAATAGATCATTGATTCAGGATGCTCACATCATATGACTAGTGATAAGAGTAAATTCCTAACCTTTTTAGGAGTATAATGGAGGTCTAGTGAGATTTGGTGATGATAAAGCTTGTTTGATCAAAGGTAAAGGTACAATATCTCTTGATGGTAAGCATAATAATGACAATGTTTAGTATGTTGAAGGTTTAAAGCATAATCTCTTGAGTGTTGGTCAACTAGTTGAGAAAGGATTTCAGTTACAATTCAAGAATGGAAAATGTAAAATTATGAACAGAACTAGTTTGGAAATTACAACCAGTAGTCAAACTAGAGAAAATATCTTTCAATTGAATAACAGTGAAAAAACATGCTTGATTGCTCATATTGATGAAAGTTGGCTATGGCATAAGAGACTCTGTCATGTAAATTTTGATTGCATGGTAAAAATCAGTACCACTAAGGCAGTTAGAGATTTACCTAAGATTGTTAAGCCTCACAACCTAGTATGTAAGGAATGTCAATTTGGAAAACAAGTTAGAGCTACTTTTAAAAGTATTCCAGAAAAATCTAATAATGCTATTGACTTAATTCATACCTATTTATGTGGTCTAACTAGAACCAAAAGTTTACAAGGTGATAGATATTTTATGCTAATCATTGATGACTATTCTAGAATGTGTTGGGTTACTTTTCTCAGAGAAAAATTAGAAGCACTTGGGAAGTTCAAACTGTTCAAAGAAATGGTAGAAAATGAAACTGGTAAGAAAATCAAATGTCTAAGATCAAATCAAGGAGGAGAATTTACATCTAAGGAATTTAATGCATTATGTGAAGTAAATTGAATCAGAAGACAACTATCAGCACCTTGGACACCACAATAGAATGGAGTTGTAGAAAGGAAAAACAGAACTATCTTGGATGCAGCCAGAAGTATGTTATCAGAAGCAAATCTACTACATGTATACTAGACAGAAGTAGTAAGTACAACGGTCTATACATTCAACAATGTTCACGTCAAAGGTGAAAATGGTAAGACCCCTCATGAACTATGGTTTGGTATTACTCCTACTCTTAAATATTTCAGAATATTTGGAAGTAAATGCTATATTAGAAGAGATGAGTATATTGGCAAATTTGATCCTAGAAGTGATGAAGGAATATTTCTTGGTTATTCATCTAAGAGTAAGGCATATAGATGTTTTAACAAAAGATTGCAGAAAATTGTTGAGAGTACAAATGTAAAGATTGATGAACAATTCAGAGAAACTTCAAGGTATACAGACTCTGAATCGGTAACAGAAATATTGACAAATGAATATGCACTGAACCCACCAGTACTGAATGGAGATCTAGTTACACCAGTATCATCTGAAAATTCCAATGTAACTGAGGAACAACACCAAACAAAGACACCTCAGTATGTAAGACTGAATCACTCTAAAGATCAGATAATTGGAAACAAGTATAAAGGAGTTATAACAAGAGGAAGACTAGAAAATGAAGAGGTATGTCTTATTTCTCAAATTGAACCATCATCAGTTATTGAGGCATGTGAAGATAAACAGTGGATTAAATATATGGAAGAAGAATTAGAACAAATTGAGATGAATAACACTTGGACATTAGTTCCCCGGCCTAAAGATAAAAATGTGATTGGAACAAAATGGGTATTCAGAAACAAACTTAATGAAGATGGTAAGGTTATTAGAAATAAAGCAAGACTAGTGTGAAAGGGATATTCTCAGAAAGAAGAAATTGATTGTAATGAAACCTTTGCACCGGTAGCTAGAATTGAAGTAGTTAGATTACTCTTGGATTTTGCAGCACACAAGAACTACAAAGTATATCAAATGGATATTAAATGTGCATTTTTGAATGGAGATCTTGAAGATGAAGTTTACATTGAGCAACCTGATGGATTTTCCTTGACAGATAACAAAGATATGGTTTGAAGTTAATGAAAGCTTTGTATGGATTGAAGGAAGCTCCAAGAGCTTGGTATGCAAGATTAGATAAGTATCTTTTGAAGATTGGTTTTTCTAAAGGTAATCCTAACAACAACTTATATAATAAAGTGACTAATGATGACATCTTGGTTACAGAAGTTTTTGTTGATGATATAATCTTTGGAGGAGAAGATGGATTATGTGAAGACTTTTCTATTGAAATGCAGGGAGAATTTGAAATGTCTATGATTGGAGAAATAAAATTCTTTTTACGATTGCAGATTTCACAAACTAATAAAGGTCTATTCTTGAGTTAATCCAAGTATTTAAAGGAGTTACTAAAGAAATTTGGGATGGAGAACTCTAAACTGGTAAGCACACCTATGACTACAAATGACAAACTATCACTAAGGGATGAATCTACACCTATTAATCCAACTAGGTACAAATCTATGATAGGAGGTTTACTATATTTGATAGAAACCAGACTTGATATCATGAATGCAGTATGTATTGTTTCAATATTTTAGAGTAATCCTAGAGAAAATCATGAATCGGCAGTAAAAAGAATTTTCTATTACTTACAAGGCACTACAAATCTTGGATTATGGTATCCTAGAGATGAAAACTTTGAATTATGTGCATACACGGATGCAAATTGGGCAGGAGATGTGGATGATAGGAAAAGAACCACCGGTGGAGCATTCTTTCTTGGAAACAAACTAGTTTCTTGGTTGAGTAAGAAACAAAGTTATATATCTTTATCAACAACAAAATCAGAATATGTTGCAGCGGGAACTAACTATACATAGGTACTATGGCTTAAGCAAATGTTGAAAGACATAAAGGTAAAATGCAAGGAATCTATAACTATCTATTGTGGTAACACTACAACAATTGATATATCTAAGAACTCGGTATTACATTCTAAGACCAAACATGTTTCTATAAAACTAAATTTTCTAAGGGAAAATGCTGAAGCAAAAGAAATAAAACTGATTTATGTGAATACTAAAGAGCAGATTGTAGATATTTTCACTAAACCTCTGCCTAAGGAAACTTCTGAATATCTTAGAGACTAGCTTGGGGTCATACCCCCACTCGTAGAGACTTAGAAAGTTGATGTTTGTCATCAACCAGCATAATTAACAGAGAAATCTTTTACTCCGACCTTGATGAGGGAGCTAGTTCTCAAGGGGAGTACTTGGTATACTAAATTGGTTGGTATTTTGTATCTAAAACTGTTTTTTATTACTTTGGCATTTGATGTCAAAGGGGGAGAGATTGTTACTTTGAGGAGAGATTATTTATATCTGAACTTTGATTTCTGGTTACAATCTCTTTTTGGGAAATTGTTGGTTTTTGGTATATGGCATTTCTGTTTTGGCACTTTGATGGTTTTTCCATCTTGTGTTGCCAGCAATGCTAAAGGGGGAGATTGTTGGTATTTTGGTATGGTTTTGTCATTGATGTCAGCACCTACTCACACTTATCAACTTTGGCATTTTGGAGAATCAGTAACATTCACTGACAAGCAAATGACTCATGCACAGTCACCAGTATCTGGTACACTGATAGGATATAATGTTCACTGGTATTTGGAATGGCATGGAAAACACTTGGTTATGTCGAAGACATCATTTAAACACTTTATCTTAAAGATTTGTTCATTAGCATATTTGTACTTGCATATTTGTCGTTATCGACAAATAGGTCCACATTATACACCGACAGGCTTATCTTTTCCAGATCAGCATGGCACACTATGGAGATGATTTATTATTGTTGTAAATGCATTAAGCCGACATGTTGAATCGGTTATTACATCGGGCATTAATTTATTTGTAAATTGATTTTATTGTAATATACTTTAGAATCAACCTACTAAACTTGGTCTTAGGTTATGATATAAATGTAAGATCTTATTTGTAAGATCAGATGTGGAATGCGAAGAAGAAATTACATGAAGGTATATGCGGGAATAAGCAGAGCTATACATGCAGATATCATTTCAAGTTTGAAGGAAGTTTTTTATGAACACAATCAGAACTACACCGGTACTAAATCCAGCATAGAAGATGCTAATTTGAGTAGTACATTCTTATTGGATTTAACCATCCAATTGTAGTCAGTGTGACTCCTATTTTCTGTTTGAGCAGTGAGCTCTAGGCGCTTAGCCTTTCTGCATGTTCAGATCCCATTTGTATACACTTACTATCTATAGTAGTATCATCTGATTGTGGGTAAGGTTTACCACCATGGTTTTTCCCCTTGCAGGGTTTCCACATACAAATATTGGTGTTATATGTTGTGGATGTTATTGTCCTTTTGTTTCATGCATTAATTCTTACTGATATTACAATTAACTCATAAAATTGTCTACCGGCATAAGAAACTGGTTTACCAGTATTGAGTATTTAAGTTGGTTAAGTTGGTTTTGGTTTGAATTTATTTGACAACTGATTCAAACCCCCCCCCCCCTCTTAGTTCTCTCTGGGACCTAACACAATATTGACTAGAATCTACAATTATAGTGATCTCTTGTCCTTCATGAGGAAATTTCACACATTGATGATATGTAGAAGGAACTGCTTGCATCTTGTGAATCCATGGCCGTCCTAGAAGAATGTTGTAAGATAGGTTCAAATCTAAAACCTGACACAATGTATCCCTTTCCACATGTCCTATTTTTATTTGTAGCACAACAATTCCTTTGGAAGAACATTCTGCTTCATCGTAAGCCTTGATGATTATTTTCTTTTTCGAGTCTACTATATTTTCTAAATATCCCAAAGCTTTTATCAAACTTAATGCACAAATGTTTAAGCCAACTCCTCCATCTATGAGTACACGTTTAACACGAGTTTTATTAATGGAGACTTCAATATGTAAGGGAGCATTGTGAGGATGTTGTAAGGATGCATCATCATCTTTAGAAAATGATACGCAATGAGGAGCTATAAGGTGCCTTACCATTTTTTGGAGCTGATCTAAATCCAAATATTTTGAAACTGTTGTTTCCATTAAAGCTTTCTCCAAAATTTCCTTATGCATAGGTGAAACCTTGAGAAGTTCCAGAATTGATATTTGAGCAGGTGTTCTTTGTAATTGCTCTACTAAATTGTATTGTTGTGATGTGGATTTTGGGTCTTTTTCTATCTCTGGAAAGGTAACCTTTTCTTTTCTTCTCATAATAACATTGATTGGCTCTAACGATGGATTATCTTTAACAATGATTATATTTACCACATCATCATATGTGTAAGTGTAATTCATTGTGGCTTTTCCTTTGTCATCTTTTATTTGGGATGGTTCACCTTTTTCATAATTTGGAAGTGGATTTTTAAGAGCTAGGTGTGATTCATTTGTCTTATGGCTATCCACTATGATGGTTCCATTATTGATTAGATCTTGGATAAGGTGTTTCAATCTCTGACAATCATTTGTTAGGTGTCCTTTATTCCAATGATAATTGCAAAAATGATTGTCATTCCACCAATTTAGCTTGACTGGCAGTTCATAACTTCTTGCTTCTGGTAAAAAAATTAATTTGTTGGCAAGTAGAGTTTTTAGAGTTGATTCCAAAAGTTCTCCAATGTTTGTGAATTTCCTCCGAGGGTTGGAGAAAAAGGACTTGGCTTTATTGTTTTCTGGATTGTTATTGCTTGGGATTTGACTTGATAGATTAAAAATTGGTTGTTGTTGTTTTTTAGTACTATTATCATCATTTCCTTCATTGCTGACATTCCTATTCTTTGACTAGAACTTGGGTTTGTCATTGTTGTTGTTGTAAAGTTTTAGCTCTCCTTTGTTTACCATTGCATTCTCTATTTTCAGACCATTCTCGATCATTTTGGCAAAAGAGGGAGGACATTGCATTCTTAGTCAATAACTCATTTCACTGATAAGATTATCAATGAATATGTCCTTTTCTTGATCAGGTACATCTTGGGGATACCTATTAAACATGCGTTTCCATCATTGTAACAAGATCATAAAAGATTGACCATTCTTTTTTTTAACATTGCATAGATCCAGCATCGATATCTCATTCCTTATATTGTAGGAGTATTGTGAAATAAATCTATTCACAAGTTCTTCAAAAGATTTGATTCCGGATGGTAATCTTGAAAACCACTCCCTTAATTGTCCATTTAAACTCCTAGGAAAAAGATACATAAGGTAAGTTTCATCATGACCAAATTCCATGCTCATAGTACAAAACTCCCTAATGTGATCCTGAGGATCGGATTTTTCATCGTATTTGTCATATTTAGGAATCTCGTAATGTTGCGGAAATGGTATCATGTTCAATTTTTTATCGAAAGGATATGGGCATATATCTTCTAATGAATACTTCTTGGAGCTTGTTCCATTTTGCATGTCTTGTATTTATTGTTGTAGAGTTTTCATTTGTTGAGTAAGTTTTGATAATCGATTATCCACATAGTTTCTTCTTGGTTCTTCATGAGTTCTTTTATCACCACACTCTTTTCTTGTGTCATCCCTTTCTTTCCTTGTTTCTTCATGACTTTCTTTGTTCACATATTCGTTATTTGGATCCTCTGTGTTTTGGGTGTTAATTGCCTCCACATCTTCTGTCAAGATTTCTATGTTAAATTCTTGTGGTAGTTTAGCCCTAGATTTTGCCAACATCAAAAGATATTTCTCTTTTTGCTTTGTCAATAATTTTTCCATTAGCCTATCAAATTTGAAATCTTGCTCGAGGTCTCTAATGGTGCTATTGACTACTTCTTCATCAACAGTGGTAAACCCAAAAGTTTGAAATACACCATTATCTTCTTCCTCCATTTGTTGTTGTTTTCTAAGTTGTTCGTATTGAGCTCTAGTCCAAACTGGCATTTGATTATTTCAAAATTGTTGAAATTTCCAAAGGACAAATTCAATAGGTGATTATTGGTTTAGGAAGATATGCTTTGTTGATTTTACCACTATTGTTTGTTTGTTGTGATAAAGTGTCTCTTTGTTGAAAATAATGCCTTTGCAAAATTTTACCATCAAATTCTGTACTGCAGCCACGTAAATAGTGACAAAAACAGTGTAGGAATGTCCTATGTTTTAATAAGATCTTGTGATTGATATACAAGAATCTTTATTCTTTTTTGAGTAGCTTTATAACTAGGTTTTCTTTTCTTCAGGTGATACTTAAAAGTCATATAAGCATTTGACAAGTTTGTTTGATTCCAATTTTGGTGCAATTCTGATTTTGATATAACCTAGATTCAAAATAGGAAAGATATATCGAATATTATGAACCTAGTATAGATTGATCAAGATTCATGATAGAGGATTTGATTATCCTGATGAGAGACTTGACAATGATGTTGATTTTTTTGCACTTAAGATGTTTGAATTAATAGCTTGTTGAATATTGATGTTTATAGAACTTCTTGGGAATAACCTGTGGGATTAGTAACCTAGTTGTTTGAGCTAGTTTGACAATACGTGATGGTTTAGAGACAAACCTATTTCAAGAATTATTTTGATACTGACGTTTTGACACTTTGGTTTTGATCTAGTGTTTCAAGTGTTGGAAAGATTTTGTATTACCCTTTTGATCAAACTTTTCAGCAATTTGTTGGATTTTTGCTCACGTGTAGATGATAATTTTCTTACAAAGCGGATATTTAGATGCTTGACCCCACTAGCTCCACCCTCGGCACTCACTTATTCATGGCAGCCAAGCACCAGTTTCCATGAAAAATCCCCATGGCAAACTTTATATCTCTACTAGGAACCGTATGTGTGTGAGCCGCTTCAGAGGTCCAATCTCCTGCGCCAACAACTAGAAGGATTTTGGCAACTAGTAGAAGTGGTTTTTAGTAAAGGCTTCTGGTCATGTGGCCATACATGCAGCACTTTCAGCTCTGTAAATATAAAAGGTTCCCATCCTATAGAGGTTACGCCCCATAAGGTTTATGGGGAAACATAGTGTTGGTATGAACTTATTAGCCCATGTTGTTTGGGACTTTCATCACAAACACGATTTATTTATAGTGGATTGGAAGGACTTGGTATTAGCCCATTTCTACTTTAGGTCATTCCCTTCTCACTGGTCCCCTCAAGCCAGTTCGAGAAGGTAGGCCCTCTAAAGGATTTAATTGCTTGAAAGTAAAGAAAGCATAAAAGAGTGGGTTTGGATTTTTGGTCACCCAATTAAGGGGAGAGCATATACCTTCCACTTTCGAGACATGGAATATAAGTGTTCTTTTTAACCTTTTCAAAGCAATTGTTGGCTAAGTTCTATTTGGAGATGTTGCTCCAACAAGCATGGTGTTTATTTTAGCCTTTTTATAAGTCTATGTGCAACTATTTTAGAGAAGTTAATAAAAATGCAAGTTGCATGCTGTCAATTTATCCTCTTAGTTAGACTAAATGAATAAGACATGATATATTACTTCCCAAAATAAGGCCTTTAATTAACTAGATGAGGAAATGCATAAAATTTTCCTTAAACACCATCTTGCACATGCATGTTAGTAGTTTGAAAAATTTAATTTCTTGGACATTTGGACCTGCAAGAAAATTTTGTTAGTTGGAAACAAAAGCGCTATTCTAACATATGCACTATCTTTCTCCTCAAATGCGCTAATTTTTAGAGAAAAAGTGCTAACCTAGACTACAAAAGTGTTGCTCTATGGATACAAAAGCATGATTTCTTTAATAAATACGCTAATCTAGAGGACAAAAGTGCTAACCTAGAAGACAAAAATGCTAACCGACAATGCTAATGCACAAATTTTCAAACAAAATCGCTAGCATGCATGGCATATGCACTAACCTATGATGCAAATGTGCTAACCTATCAAACAAAAGCGTTGTCAGAATTCATACATGCATGAATCTGCATTACAAATGCATTAATTTTACTTTTTGCAAGATTTTTAAAGGTATATGCGAGGTCCATGAGCCCCATGGTGGGCACCAAAATATGTTGACTTGAATTTCATCCTCAGATTGCTACCTGTAACTAGTCAGTTTCACAAAATACAAATAGAAATGCTACAGGAAATCCAAACTCAACCAATGAAACTATATGAAATACATATGAAATAAAAATATTAATATTACCTTCATGGTTTATGTCTCATTGTGTCCTAACACCACTGTTCTTGGTTGCAGATGGTGTGCTCTCAGACAATGAACTGATAGCTTCCAAGATGGCATATGAAGAATGGTTTGATAACTAGTAGTTAACTGATGCTATGATATGCAATACTACATGATTATGCTAAAATGATTATGCTATATGATAATTGCTATTTGCTTCAAGATTAAAACTCAGGGATGCATAAGTTTTACAAATGATTTTCTTGAAAATGCACTTGAAGTCTAATTCTCTCTCAACTTAAGCTCTTGATTTTATATACCTTGAGAGGATGAGATGATGTGGCTTAGATCAATGGTCATGATCAGATCTACAGATTTGGATGGTTGTGAGCAAAGGTGAAGGTTGAGAGAAAGGGGGAAGGAGAAGACAAGTGTCACTTATCTCACCTTGATTGGGTTGCTGACTAAGGGAATCTAGGGATGGTTGGAAAAGATTTAGGCATGATAGGACAAGTGGACTCAAGTCCTTCCTAATATGAAGGGGGTGTTGGAGAAAATATAGAAGATGGTTATGAAATATGTGTACATACACCATATTCATTAAATTTGGTGGTTGAAGATAAATGATGAATTAATATTTAAGAAATATTAATTTGCTTAGCCACATGTTTGATGAGTTGGCAAAGGGAAGATGAAGTGAAGATAAAAGGTGAGTTGGAAGAGGGGGATTAAATAATTTAAGAAATTATTTAATATTTGAGACTATAGGATAGGAGAATAACCATTAGATATTCAATATTTAATTGATTAGAGGAGATAATTAAACATTAGATATTTAATTAACTTTGTTAGAGGAATAATTAAATATTAGATATTTAATTATTTTAGAGGAATATAATAGATGAATTAATGAATAAAATATTAATTAATAGAAAGGCACGAAATGAATTAAATTAATTAATCTTTTCAAATTAACTATTTAATAGAAGAATAATTATTAAATAAATATAAAATATTTATTTAATTGCTCATAGCCATTTTTATGTGTATACATTATGTGTTATGCATTTTTCATGCAATGTGTATGTATTATTTGGTTGAAAGATTATGCATGCAGAGTTAATAGGTTTTGGTATTACTGGTATACCACATGCATATGTTTATGGGTGAAGTTGTTATCAAGTATTGGATGTATTTGAAGTGTTCAGACGTATCGGTCTATGTTGTCTGAAGTCTTACGATGTTTAACTGGTATTTCAATGGTTAAGTTCAGTAATGATGATAATTAGTTGGAATTTCTTTAACTTGATAAGTTGTGGATAAAGTTTTTGTCTGTACTGATTCACCCCCCACTCTCAGTACTGATTAGGGTATTTGTTGTTCATCATTATTCATCAATTGGTATCAAAGAAACTCCAGGTCCTTGGTGATATAAGCTTAACTGCTTGAGTTAATAGATCATGTTGTAATGATGAAGAGGGAAGGTCTCAAGTTCAATAGAGATAACTTCAAGATATGGAAGGATAGAATGAAGATTTACATCAAAAGTATGGGTGCTTGACATTGGAGCTATGTTGAGAATGCTTATGCGACTTTCACTGGCACTCTGACTAATGATCAGAAGAGAGAGATTCAGGAAAATAAGCAAGTCATGGAAGCCCTTATCAGAAGCTTGTCAGTTATTGAGTTTGTTGATGTACAAGACAAGGACACACCTAAGGATGTATGGGATGCATTGAAAAACATTTATGGTGGTGATGAGCATGTAAAGCAAGATAAGGAAGAGAGCCTTAGAGGAAAATTTGAGGACATGAGGATGGTTGAAGGAGAGACCATTTAGCAAAATGGCATTAGGAATAAGACCGTGGTTGGAGATATCAAAAGTGTTGGTGGAACGATTGAGGATGCCACCATTGTTAGTAAAGTCTTGAGATCATTGCTACCGATCTATGCAATCAGAGTTGCTTCTATCTAGGAACTAAGGTCTATTGATAAAACCAAGGTATCCTTAATCTCTATCATTGCAAAGTTGACTGCATATGAGTTGAATAGCTATGATGGTAGTGTTCAAAAGATTGAGTCAGCCTTTAGAGAATCTGTTAAACCATTCATAAAAGGAAAAGAAACTAGTACCAGTTATGAATCCACACAATGCAGAGATATGGATGATGAAGAGATTTTGATGGAGTTTGAAGCTCTTCTTGCTAAAAGACTTATGAAAGGAACTAGAAAATATAGAGGTAAACTTCCTTTAAAATTTTTCTCCTACAACAAGATTGGACATATAGTTGTTAATTGTCCTAACAGTGATAATAAGGATAAACCGAAGAGGTTTAGAAAGTATAAAGGAGAAAATAGGAGAAATTGTCTTGTTGTTGTAGATGAAGGTGCTACTGATGAAGAATCAGAGGATGAAGAGAGTGAAGATATAGTGTTTGTACCTATAAAGGAAGAAGTGTCTGATAAGAAAGCACTTTTCTCAAGCATCGACAACTCCAATGAGTCGATTATTGATAGTGGTTGTTCTTACTACATGACTGGTGATCAGAGAAAGTTTCTGTCTCTACAAGAATATGATGGAGGTGTTGTTAGATTTGGAAATGATGCACCATGCTTGGTAAAAGGCAAAGGATCCATCTCACTAAATGTAAAGAGTAGTGCAGATGATGTCTACTGGGTAGAAGGTCTAAAGCATAACCTGTTGAGTGTTTCACAACTGAATGACAAAGGACTCACTCTGAAGATCAAAGGTGGAATCTATAGTATAATTGGGAAGAGTGGTGAACTTATTGTCACTAGTAAGCAGACCAAAGGTAACCTATTTCAGTTGAATACCAAGATTAGTCAGTGTCTGATGGCTAAGTTTGATGATAGTTGGATATCGCATACGAGACTCTGTCATATGAACTTGGAAAATATTGTTAAAGCTGATAAGATCAAGGTGGTAAGAGGATTGTATTTGCTAAAAAAACATGAGAATTCTTTGTGCATAGAATGTCAACTTGGGAAGATGTCTTCCTCAACTTTTAAAGGTAAGTCTTTTTCAGCAAAAAATTTACTTGACCTTGTGCATATTGATTTGTGTGGTCCTATTAAAACTAGAAGTATTCAGAGAGATAGGTATTTTATGATTTTTACTGATGACTATTCAAGAATGATGTGGGTCACATTCTTGAAAGACAAGTCTGAAGCATTTGGAAAATTCAAATCCTTCAGAGCATTAGTAGAAAAGGAAAGTGGCCAATGGATAAAGTTCCTAAGAACCGATCAGGGAGGAGAATTCACTTTTGATGAATTTAACAAGTACTGTGAAGATAACGGTATCAAGAGTTAGTTGTCTGCCCCAAGGACACCACAATAGAATGGCATAGCAGAAAGGAATAACATGACTATAGTTGAAGCAGTGAAAACAATGCTGATCTAAGGAAAGGTTGCTCACACTTTTTGCAGAGAAGCGGTGAGCACTGCAGTTTATACTATGTATCGAGTACTCATTAAGAAAGGCAAAGATAAAACCCCTTATGAGTACTGGACTGGGAAGACTCCCACTATGAGTTACTTTAAGGTATTTGGGAGTAAGTGCTATATAAAGAAAGGTTAGCATTTGAGAAAATTTGATGCTAAAAGTGATGAAGGAATGTCTCTTGGATATTCCACCAAGAGAAAAGATCTCAAGTGCTACAACAATAAAACTCAGAAAATTGTTGAAAGTATTAATGCTAGGGTTGATGAATCACCTAAGAGAACTGAGGGAATCGGGAGCGAGCAAGTGGAAGGTGAACTGGGAATAGCTTTCTGGGAACTGATTACGAAAGAAACTTGTAAAGATCTCAGTATTCCTATACCGGTAGAAGCTGCGGTAGGAGAAGAAAAAGATGGAGAAGAAGGAGAAGAGGAAAAGAAAGAAGAACCAACTAGAGTCATTCCTAGATATGTGAAATTGCATCATGATCTGAAGAAGATCATAGGAGATAAAGATGTAGGGATACTCACAAGAAGAAAAGTGAAAGAAAACTCTTGCATGATTTCTGAATTAGAATGCAAGACTTCTAGAGAAGCTCTTACAGATGAAGACTAGATTAAAGAAATGGAAGAGGAGCTTGAACAAATAGAAAAGAATGTAACATGGTCTTTGGTGCCTAGACCAGAACATAAAAATCTCATAGGTACCAAATGGGTCTTCAAGAATAAGCTGAATGAAGAAGGCACAATTGTAAGGAACAAGGCTAGGCTTGTATGCAAGGGATATGCTCAGGAGGAGGGAGAAGACTATGGAGAAACCTTTTCTCCTATGGCTAGACTAGAAGGTGTTTGTATGATATTTGCATTTATAGTATTTAAGGTTTTTAAGGTTTATCAGATGGATGTGAAGTCTTCTTTTTTGAATGGAATCCTAGAAGAGGAAGTGTATATAGAGCAACCAGAAGGGTTTGCCTTATTAGAAGATAGTGACATGGTATGTAGATTACACAAAGCCCTCTATGGACTGAAACAAGCACCTAGGGCATTGTATGAAAGATTACACTCTAATCTTGTGACGATTGGATTTTAGAGAACAAGTGAAGATAGAAACATCTACTTGAAATCAGAAGGTGATCAGATTCTGATCTGTGAAGTGTTTGTGGATGACATAATATTTGGAGGAGATGATAAAATGAGTCATGTGTTTGTAGATGAAATGGAGAAAGAGTTTGAGATGTCTCTGATAGGAGAGATAAATTTCTTCATTGGTTTACAGATTCAGCAAATGAAAGAGGGTATCTTTATTACCCAATCCAAGTATGTCAAAGAGGTATTGAAGACTTTTGGCATGGAGGAAAGAAAATCGACTGGTACACTGATGGTGATTGGCTGTAAACTGACTAAGGAAGATGATTCAACATTGGTGAATGAAAAGGAGTATCGATCAATGATCAGTAAGCTGCACTATGTGGTGGACATCAAACTAGATATTGCTCATGCAGTGGGCATAGTAGCTCATTTTTAGAAGTGTCCAAGAGAATCCCACTTGGTAGCTATCAAGAGGATTCTTAGATATCTGAAAGGAACAATTGATTATGGACTATGGTATCCATATAATAGTGACTATAATCTCAAAGTATATATCGATGCCGATTGAGTAGGTAATGTGGATGACTGAAAGAGAACAAATGGTGGAGTGTTCTTTCTTGGTGGAAGATTAGTATCATGGACAAGTAAGATGCAAAGCTATATTTCCCAGTCTATAACTAAAGTAGAATATGTGGCAGCATTTATGAACTACACTCAAGCAATCTGGATGAAACATGTATTGGAAGGTTTCAAAGTACCTGTATCTAAACTAGTGAATATATTTTTTGACAACACAAGTGCAATAAATATTTCCAAGAATTTGGTATTGCATGCTAGAACTAAGCACATTGAGCTTAAATATCGCTTCTTGAGAGAGAAAGTTAAGAATAAGGAATTTGTACTTCAACATGTTTCTAGTAATGAGCAGCTAGCAGATATATTCACTAAGCCTTTTCCAAAGACTACATTTACCTATTTGAGAGGTGAATTAGGGGTTCTGCCCATTCATGAAGTCAACTAAAAGTTGTATTATCCGCATCAGTCAGGAGTTACAGTGTCAAATCTTTCAGGCTTGATGAGTTGAAGGATGCTACTCTATAGGGGGAGCAACATAGTGGAGTATGGAAGCTTGTGTCTCCACTTTGGCATTGTTTTCAAAGGTGGAGAAGATATCTGATGAATGGGGAGAAGATATTTGATAATCTAGATACATTTGTCTATGATGTTTTTAGTTGCAACGCTACACTGAGCATTGCCATCAATTCCAAAGGGGGAGATTGTTTGATATTGTTGGCATATGGGGAGATTGTTGGATATTGTTGGCATATGATGAGCCAATATATTGATATGATCATAATGTATGTTGTCATTGATGTCAGTAAAGTTCAAGTGAACTAGAATGAAGAGTTATGAGGAGATGCAGTGAACTGGTGTCAGGGTTTCACTAAGTGTGACCACCGGTTGGAAGTCTCAGTTCTATGGTTATCGGTTTGGCGATCTAGCTTGTGCGATGCAACTAGTGATACTTTGTGATGAGTTAGATAAGACATATGAGTGAGATTGAGGTGCCATGTTAGCCTTGTGCACATGAAGGATTTCCTTGAGGATCTTGCGTGAGAAGATCGACTGCGTTTGAAGTCTACCTCAGGAATGATCATTCTTCTTGGCAGTATGAGAAGAGAGCGTGATGGGTTACTGATTCCCATGTGCGGTAAAGAATGAATGATGCAGATTGCCTTGTAATCTATTTGAAATCATAATACTCTATGCAATGTGTTTGGATGGTCAAGAATGGACCGCTTGTGTAGTAAAGCTAAGATGCTTAGGGTTTAGTGTTTATGGTACCGACCTAACTATTGTCTATAAGGTTTATGATATTTGTTGGTGTAAGTTATTGGAAACAGTTGTGTGTGTATCCAAGTGATGAGATACTTGCCAAACTAGTAAGAGGAGAGCTGTAGAGTGTGATTGCAGAGTAGAGGAACTGAAAAGGATCTGCCTTGGCATGTAGTGTTGTTATCATATCAGAAGTTTTACCGGTTGTCTTCTAATCATTTCAACAGTTGGACAATCCCTTTACTGGGTAGCTTTAATAGGCTTATTGTAAAACCTTTAACTAGGTGACTCAAGATCATTGAGTTTTTCAAATCCTCTAGCGAGGTAACCTTTAACAGGGTTTCAACCTTTAACAGGGTATATAGCCAGCCCTTAATTAGTGATCTTTAACAGGATCAGTTCCTAGCAGAACTTTATTGTAAAGTCTTTAACTGGACCAGGCTCCTAACAAAGCAAGCTTTAAAAGTGTTTAGAACAAGCTTGTGGCTATTCAACCCCACCATGGTTTTTCCCATTTGGGTTGTCATGTAAAAAATCTGTGTTTTGTGTTATGCATTTTTCATGTGATTTGTATGTATTATTTGGTTTAAAGATTATGCATGTAGAGTTAATAGGTTTTGGTATAACTGGTATACCACATGCATATGTTTATGGGTGAAGTTGTTATCAAGTATTGGATGTATTTGAAGTGTTTAGACTAATTAGTTTAAGTTGTCTGAAGTCTTACTGTGTTTAACAAGTATTGCCATGGTTAAGTTCAGTAATGATGACATTGAGTTGGTATTGCTTTATCTCGATAAGTTGTGGAGAATGTTTTTGCCTATACTTATTCACCCCCCCCTCTCAGTACCCATTAGGGTATTTGTTGTTCATCATTATTCATCATAGAGAAATTTTTTGTCTCTAGAAGAATATGATGGAGGTGTTGTCAAATTTGGCAGTGATGCACCATGTTTGGCGAAAGGTAAAGGATCCATCTCACTGAATCGAAAGAGCAGTGTAGATGATGTCTACTGAGTAGAAGGTCTTAAGCATAACCTGTTTAGTGTTGCTCAGCTAAATGATAAAGGACTCATTCTGGAGTTCAAAGGTAGAGTCTGCAGTATAATTGGAAAAAGTGAACTTATTGCCACCGGTAAGAAGACTAGAGGTAACCTATTTCAGTTGAATGCCAAGATAAGTCGGTGTCTGATGGTGAATTTTGATGACAATTGGATATGGTATAGGAGACTTTGTCATATGAAATTTGATAATATTGTAAAGGCTATTAAGATCATGGTAGTAAGAGGATTGCCTTTGCTTAACAAACCAGAGAATTCTTTGTGTAGAGAATGTCAACTTGGGAAGATGTCTTCCTCAACTTTCAAAGGTAAATCTTTTTTAGTAGAAAAATTCCTTGATCTTGTGCATATTGACTTGTGTGGTCCTATGAAAACTAGAATTATTCAGGGCGATAGGTATTTCATGATTCTTACTGATGACTGCTCAAGAATGATGTGGGTCACATTCTTGAAAGACAAGTCTGAGGCGTTTGGAAAGTTCAAAGCCTTTAGAGCATTGGTAGAGAAGGAAAGTGGTCAAAAGATAAAATGCCTAAGAACTGATCAAGGAGGTGAATACACTTCTAATGAATTCAACAAGTACTGTGAAAATAGCAGTATCAAGAGGAGGCAGTTGTCTACCCCTACGACACCACAACATAATGGCATAGCAAAAAGGAATAACAAGATAGTAGTTGCAGCGGCTAGAATAATGCTGATCCAAGGAAAGGTTGCTCACACTTTTTGGAGAGAAGTGGCGAGCACTGCAGTCTATACTATGAACCGGGTACTCATCAAGAAAGGTAGAGTTAGAACCCCTTATGAGCATTGGACCGGGAAAACTCCCACTGTGAGTTATTTTAAAGTGTTTGTTAATAAGTGTTATATCAAGAGATGTGAGCATCTAAGCAAGTTTGATGCTAAAAGTGATGAAGGAATATTTCTAGGATATTCCACTAAGAGAAAATCTCTCAAGTGCTACAACAATATAACACAGAAAATTATTGAGAGTATCAACGCCAGGGTTGATGAATCCCCTGAGGAACTTGAGGAAACCTGCAACGAAGAAGTGGAAGATGAACTAGGTATAGCCTTCTAGGAACCGGTTAAGAAAGAAACAAGTAAAGTTCTTAGTGTTCCTATACTGGTAGAAACTATAGTAGGTGAAGAAGAAGAAGTAAGTGAAGAAGAAGAGGAAAAGCTAGCAGATCTAGCTAGAGTCATTCCTAGGTATGTGAAGCTACATCATGATCCAAAGCAAATCATAGGAGATAAAGATGAAGGGATACTCACAAAAAGAAAGGTAAAAGAAAACTTTTGCATGATTTCTAAATGGGAGCCTAAGATTTCTAGAGAAGCACTTACAAATGAAGACTAGATTAAGGCGATGGAAGAGGAGCTAGACGAGATAGAAAAGAATGCAACATGGTCCTTGGTACCCAAACCAGAACACAAGAATGTCATAGGTACCAAATGGGTCTTCAGGAATAAGCTAAATGAAGAAGTCACAGTTGTAAGGAACAAGGCAAGACTTGTATGCAAAGGATATGGTCAGGAAGAGGGAGAAGACTATGGAGAAACCTTTTCTCCCGTGGCTAGACTAAAAGGTGTCCAAATGCTAATTGCATTTGCAACATTTAAGGGATTTAAGGTTTATCAGATGGATGTGAAGGTTGCATTCTTGAATGGAATCCTAGAAGAGGAAGTGTATATTGAGCAACCAAATGGGTTTGCCTTATCAGAAGACAGTAACATGGTGTGTAAATTACACAAAGCCCTGTATGGATTGAAACAAGTACCTAGGGAATGGTATGAATGGTTACACTCTCATCTTATGAAGATTGGATTTCAGAGAAGAAGTGAGGATAGCAACATCTACCTAAACTCTGAAGGTGATCAAATTATGATTTGTGAAGTATTTGTAGATGACATAATCTTTGGAGGAGATGATAAAATGAGTCATGCTTTTGCAGATGAAATGAAGAAAGGGATTGAGATGTCTCTGATTGGAAAGATAAAGTTCTTCATTGGTTTATAGATTTAGCAAATGAAAGAGGGTATCTTTATTACCCAGTCCAACTATGTCAAAGAGGTATTGAAGACCTTTGGCATGGAGGAGAGTAAACCGGTTGGTACACCGATGGTGACCGACTATAAACTGACTAAGGAAGATGATTCAACATTGGCAAATGAGAAGGAGCACCGATCAATGATTGGTAAGCTGCACTATGTGGTACACAACAGACCAAATATTGCTCATGCAGTGGGTATAGTAGCTCATTTTAGAAAAGTCCAAGAGAATCCCACTTGGTAGCTGTCAAGTGGATTCTTAGATATCTGAAAGGAACAATTGATTATGGATTGTGGTATCCATATAATAGTGACTTTAATCTCAAAGCATATACTGATGCCGATTGGGCAGGTGATGTGGATGATCAAAAAAGCACAACTAGTGGAGCATTCTCTCTTGGTGGAAGACTAATCTTGTGGACAAGTAAGAAGCAGAGCTATACTTCCTAGTCTATAGCTAAACTAGAATATGTGGCAGCATTTATGAACTACACTCAAGCAATCTGGATGAAACATGTATTGGAAGGTTTCAAAGTACTTGTATCTGAATCGGTGAATATATTTTGTGACAACACAAGCGTAATAAATATTTCTAAGAATCTGGTATTGCATGTTAGAACTAAGAACATTGAGCTTAAGTATCACTTCTTGAGAGAAAAAGTTTGGAATAAGGAGGTTGTACTAGAACATGTTTCTAGTAAGGAGCAGCTAGCAGATATATTCACTAAGCCCTTACCAAAGACTACATTTACCTATTTGAGAGGTGAATTAGGGGTTCTGCCCCTTCATGAAGTCAACTAAAATTGTGTGCTCCATATTAGTCGGGTACTACAATGTCAAATCTTTTAGGATTGATGTGTTGAAGGATTCTACTCCATAGGGGGAGCAGCATAATGGAGAATGAAAGCTCATGCCTCCACTTTGGCATTGTTGTCAAAGGGGGAGAAGATATCTGATGTATGAGGAGAAGATATCTTATGATGCATGTTGCATTGGTCTATGATGTCTACAATTGCAATGCTACACTAAGTATTACCATCAATGCCAAAGGGGGAGATTGTTGGCATATGATGAACTGACATGTTGAAATGATCATAATGTATGTTATCATTGATGTCAATAAGTGCAAGTGAACCAATATGTAGATTGGAAGAAGTTGGTGAACCAATATGAAGAGATGTAGTGAACTGGTGTCGGGGTTTCATTGAGTGTGACTACCGATTGGTAGTCTCAACTCTAGGGTTTCTAGTTTGGCAATCTTGCTTGTGTGATGCAACCGATGACATTTTGTGATTAGTTAGCTAAGAGATGAAGATGAGATTGTGATGCCACATCAACTTTGTGCACATGAAGAATTTCCTTAAGGATCTTGCATGTGAAGATTGACTACGTTAAATATCTACCTCGAGAATGAACATTCTTCTTAGTAGTATGAGAAGAAAGCATGATGAGATACTGATTTCTATGTGAGGTGAAGAATTGACGATGCAGATTGTCTTATGATCTGTTTGAAATTGTATTGCTCTATGCAAAGTGTTTGGACAGTCAGGATTGGATCGCTTATATTGTAAACCTAAAAATATTAGGGTTTAGGGTTTATGCTACCAGCCTAATTGTTGTCTATAAGGTCAATGGTGTTTGTTATAGTGAGTTATTGGAAAATGTTTTGTGTGTATCCGAGTGATGAGATACTTGCTAGACCAGTAAGAGGAAACTCCTACGTGTGACTGCATTGTAGAGGAATTGAAAAGGATGTGCCTTAGCATATAGTTTTGTTATCAGATCAAAGCTTTACCTGTTGTCTTGTAACCATTTCAACAGAAGGAAAATCCCTTTGCCAACTAGCTTTAATAGGATTACTGTAAATACTCTAACCAGGTGACTCAAGTTTATTGAGTTCTTTAAACCTTCTATCAAGGTAACCTTTAATAGGGTTTCAACCTTTAACAAGGTATATAGCCATCCCTTAACCGGGTGATCTCTAACAGGATCGGTTCCTAGCAGAACCTTATTTTAAAGTCTTTAATTGGACTAGGCTCCTAACAGAGCGAGCTTCAAAAGAGTTCAAAAACAAGCTTGTGGTTATTCATCCCCACAGTGGTTTTTCCCATTTGGGTTTCCACATGAAAAATCTATGTGTCATGAGTTGTGCATTTTTCATGTGATGATTAAGTATTCTTCGTTTAAGTGATTATGCATGTAGAGCTAATGGTTATGGTATTGTTGACACACCACATGCATATATTTATGGGTGAAGTAGATATCAAGTATTAAATTTATTTGACGTGATTAGACTTACAGGTCTATGATGTCTGAAGTCTTACTATGTTTAACCAGTATTGCCATGGTTAAGATTCAGTAATGAAGACAACCAGTTAGTGTTGTTTTAGCTTGATAAGTTGTTGGAAAGTTTATGTTTATACTGATTCACCCCCCATCTCACTACCAGTTAGGGTATCTACTGTTCATCATTATTCATCAAGCAAATGTAGAATTCATAGCCTTTTCAAAATATCCCAATTATTTAATTGTGTTCAATGTGAAAATGTTCAAACCTGCTCGTCCATCTTTCAAGACTCATTTTATTTAATTTTTATAGATAAAGGCTTCAATATGTAGAGGTGCATTATGAGGATGTGTTACAGATGCATGATCGACTTCTGTGAATGTGAGACTATGTAGAATGGAAAGGTATCCCACCATGGCTTGAAATTGGTCCACGTTCAGATCAATGGGTATAGAGGTCTCTTGCAAAATTTTGTCAAGAATAGCTTTGTGTGAAGAGGATATGCATAATAGCTCAAGGATGGATATGAGGGTAGGTGTTTTCCCTACCTGATCTACAAGTTCATACTATTTTTTATGGATGAAGAGATTGTGGTATTAGGTCGAATGCTTTTCAAGGTGACTTTACCTCGTCGAGTTGTGACATTACATTTAGAGGTTTCATCTTTAGAAGATGAGGAAGATGGTCCAATGCCTTTCAAAACAACTTTACTCCTTTGGGTAGGACCTTCAGGATTTTTGTCCTTTATAATGATAGTAGAAACATGATTGTCCATTGAAATATGATTAATAGTGGAATCATAGACATAGGGCATTTTAGTATAATTACCTTGATTAGCTATACTTTTTTCTTTTCCCTTGTCATGTTTAGGAAATGGCTCCTTGAACATCACATGCTCTTCATTGGAGGTGTGACCATCCACTTCTATGTCACCTCTGTCAATGAGATCCTGTATGATATTCTTCAATTTGTGACAATTGCTAGTTAAATGCCCTTTACTCTTCTGATATTCACAATATTCATCATCATTCCACCAATTTGGTTTTACTTTTGGCTTATATGGTGGATTATCTGGTAGTGTTATGATATTTTTTACCACTAACTTCTTGAATGCGGTTTCAATTGGATCTTTCAACAGGGTGTATTTCTTTCAACGTTTTGATTGCCTTTGATTGTTGACTTGATTATTTGAATTAGAAGAACTTGCATCAGGGAAAGTTATCTTAGGTTTCACAATATTTGTATCTAATACCCCATCATTGACTGTGTTCTTATTCTTGTTCCAAAAATGGGGTTTGTCTTTCCCATTTGATTCCTCTTTGTTCTCTTCGAATATCTTGATGACACCTTGTTCGATAAGGACCTTTTCTATTGCCATTCCTTTCTCAATGACCTCTTTGAAGGTAGAAAAAAAATATTTTCTTAGCTCATATCCAATATCCTTGTTGACATTTTGAGTAAACATTTCTACCATTTGTTCTTGTGTTATATCACAAAAGCATCGACTAGAAAGACCTCTCCATCACTGTAAAAATGAAGAGAAGGATTCCTCATTTTTCTGCCTAGTATTGCATAAGGTAGCCATTGACACATTTGTTTCAATTTTGTATGAAAAATATTGTATAAAAGCCTCTCCTAGATCACCCCATGACTTAATTCTAGGTGGAAGTTGGGAGAAGCATTCCATTGCTTGTCCGCCAAGCTTCCTAGAAATAATCTCATCAAGTATGTTTCTTTTGTTACTACCTCAATGCAAGATATGAAAAACTATCTTATGTGTTCCTTAGGATCCCCTTTGCCTTTGTAGTTATAAAATTTTGGTGTCACAAAATGTGGAGGAAATGGAGGCATGGGAATGCTTCTATCAAAAGGGTAAGGACATATGTCCTTCATCAAGTTTATTGTTGCTTTGGTGAATTCATGTCTATCATTTACTTCTGTAAGTCCTTTATTTAATGTTGCAAGTCATTCTTGGGTGGTGTCCTTTCTCTTTGAGCTAGTCCCATGCCTGAGCCACCAGGTAGAGGAGGAGGGATATAATGCATATATGGATTGTATTGATCATAGATGTGTTCATATGGAGGGACATAGATATATCTGGCATATGGACCACTTGGTATGGTATTATAGTGATGAGCACTAGGTCTAGGTTGATACATGTCATGACCATGGGGATAGGAGGTGTCATAAGAATGATCTTGGATATTGCCCCAAAATGTGACACAGGGTTTCCTCATGTCATGATTTTGAATGTTTGTTGGGGTGTAATTGTATGCATTGGTATTATCTTGGGTATCATCATGGTCATGCATGGTGGTAGTTCTTCTCCATGGGAAAGGATGATTGTGGGGTTGTTCATGAGGTGTTCTATCATAACTGACATGAGAATGAGTGTATGTATTTGGAATCTTATGTTTTTGAAATAGGGATGAAGGTGACTCAAGCACGAGACACTCTTTCTTACCACCACTATTGGGCCTCCTTTGTCTTGTGTTAACTTGATTTATTTGGTTTGTATCATCCTCCAAAATATATGACATATCAAAACCACAAGGTAGTCTTATCCAACTTTGTGCCATGAATTGCTATCCCTTTTCATGATTTCTGGAACCAATCTTTTAAAATGGGGATCCATGATATTTTCCTCAACTTCTGCAGAATCCACGAATGCATTGTCATTGTCATTATCATTTCCATTATTGTTCTCATTATTGTCATTGTCATGGTCTCATATATTACTATGATTGCCAAATGGATTGTAAAATTCATCTCCATCAAACTCATAAGTACTCACGTTTAAAGACCTTAGAGCTTCTTTAGCTTCCCTTCTAGACCTTTGTGAACAGGTTTCAACCATGGAATAAATTCTTGACCAAAATGAAAGGTAGTATGAAAATGATAAGACTATGGAAGACTAAGAGGTGTATGAAATGTAGATGAATCTAGGGTAAACTTACAATGTCCAAGAGTACAAGACCAAAGTATGTATGCTTTTAGAGTAAGGTGTGGCTTCCAAAGAGATGATGGATCTCTTGATGAGGTAAGTTGACCTTGCTTCAAGAAGACCAAATGAGACCCTAAGATGATAGATCTTGATGTGGGAATCACCTAGTGTTGTGTTGTAGAATGTTTGTAAAATATGATGAGGAAAAGAAAAGTAACCTTTTGACTCAAATTTAGAAGATATGTATGAGGGAAATGCAAGTGAAGGAAAATGACTAACTTTGTGTGACCAAGATAGGTTGACTGAAGAATGAAGCCCTATAGGAAGCAACTTTAGAAACTCTTTGAATCTGAAAACTTAAGTCCTTTTTCTCTTGACAAATCTTTTGCAATTTCTTAGTTCTGGACATAGACATAGTTCAAGTAAACCCAGATGCGATTTTAAAAAAAAATTCAATTCTATCCAATTGTGAAGTTGTTGAATGTGACCAAATCTCAATGTTTTAATTTTTAGTGGCAAGAAAACACAACAAAATAGCGAAGATCCAATGTGTGAAGGTGTTTTTAACCAAAAATGATAGTGTTTCAATATCAAGTGATTGTAAAATGTCCATGTTCATTTTGCATACACTTGGAAGACACAAAAAACACAATGTTTCTTTTTTTCTTTAAAATGTTTGAGTGTTTTGATCATGCAAGCACAAATCCTAGGGTTGGGCGAGATAGTAGTTGTTGAATCTCACTTGGGGGTTTATCCTGAGCTACACAATTTAGAGCGACTACTTAGATGCTTGACCCCACTGGCTCCACTTTCGACACTCACTTCTCTAGAGCAGCCAAGCACCAGTCCCCATGAAAACTCCTTGTGGTGAACTTTGTATGTCTACTAAGAACCGTAAGAATGTGAGTCACTTCATAGGTTTGACCTCCTGCTCCAACAACTAGAAGGTTTATGGCTTCTAACACAAAAGGTGTCTAGTAAGGGCATCCATTCAAGTGGGCACAGATCTGCGAGTTAATGTCGCTATGCTATCCAACACCTGTTGCTTGCAACTTTCATCACAAACACATTTATTTATAGTGGTTCAGAAGAGCTTGGCTTTATCCTATTACCACTTTGAGTTGTTCCCTCTCACTTGGCCTCATGGGCTACTCGAGATGCATCCCCTCTAAAGTTAAAACAAAAGGAGCCTATTTCTCAAGACACAAAAGACACTTGTTCATTTTAGAGCACCAATTGAAGTGTTTTGCTAGACTAAAGAAGACAAAGCAAGCAATTTCAAAATCAAATCTTTGCCAAAGGTCCTACACCAAACTTATTAGTATTTGTGAAATAATGCCCCTCCCGCAAGCACACAAGTGAAGTAAATTTTAGAAATCCCATATGTCTTTGTGAAATATGGGCCTTCGACAATACGTTTTTTTTGACAAATCCAAAGATTTGATTTTCCACAATCTATTTTGCATCAAAATTAAATTCATAAAGAAAAAATCACTTGTAGAATCTCAAGAAATTTCCAGAAATTTAAGAAAATCCAAAAAATTGCTAATTTTCTCCCAAAATTAATTTTTTATAAAAAATTCATAAAAAAATCAAAATTGATCCAAAAAATATTAATTTTGTATTGAACACTCTTGATATTATTTCCAACCTCCACAAAAAAATTCTTGCAAACATTCAAAGCAGTTTGTGAGATATGATCAAAACATTGCAAAACCCATAATTTTAAAGATCAGATTTTTCACGAATTACTTTGCATCAAAATTAAAATAAAAAAGAACAGTTCCACTGTGGAATTCTGATAAATTTCCAAAAATTTAATAAAATCCAAAAAAGTCGCTAATTTGCTCCCAAAATTATTTTTTTATGAAAAATTATAAATTTTTTTATAGAAAATTAAAATATGCTTCAAAATCTTTGAATTTTGGATTGAGCACTTCTGATATTATGCTCATCATGCACAATAGATTTATTCAAAAATTTCAATCCTTTTGTGAGACTTGATCAAAACATTGCAAAACTCTAATTTTTTTAAATATGAGTTTTCATGAAAAATTGTGCTCACAAATTAAAATAAAAAAATAGAGTCGATGTATAATTCTAAGAAATTTCCAGAAATGTAAGAAAATCCAAAAAATTCCCTAATTTTCTCCCAAAATTATTTTTTTATGAAAAACTATAAAAAAATTAATACAAAATTCAAATATGCTCCAAAAAAATCTTAATTTTGGATTGAGATCTCTTGATAATGTCCCCAACCTCCCAAAATCAATTTGATTGAAAAATTCCAAGCCATTTGTGAGATCTGATCAAATCTCTCCAAAATCTTAATCTTGTGTCCAAAACCCTAGCTGCACAAGTTTATTCTCCAAATTGCTCTACAAAATAGCAATATAAGGTTAGAAAAACCTGAAAAACAAACAAACATAGATCTAACAGAAAACCATGTCCCACCGGGCATGCCAAAATGTATATGGTGAAAAGTGATGATAAACTATTGTAAAACCATAAAGATTCAACCACAAACAATCTAGGTCCTACAATGAAACATTCACCAATTCCAATAGAGATACCTAAGATAGTGTAAATTAAAAAAATAAAGCAATATTATGATTGACATGTCAAGTAGCGTTTCAATCTCCATTGTCTCCTATCTCCACTGATCTTGTTTGATATATATTTGCTCTCAGATTTTATGTGTGGACAAGAGCTCAACAAATAACAGATTGTGGTTGATAGCTTGATCGCAAGAAGGATTGATTGGATAAGGGATTTGACAATTAGATTATTAGGGTTGATAATGAAGGAGATTATCCTCTTATATAGAGAACACTGTAAAAAATGGAGGGATAAGATTAAGAGGTGTAAAGATAAATGGTTGGCTAGGATTAAAGGGTAGGTAGAGGAAATAATTAAATGATAAAGGGGATAGGTAAAAGAATAATTAAGAGATGAGTGACATGTGTCATGGGTAGAAAAGGCTAATGAATTGATTAAATAAATAAATATTTATTTAATTAATAGAAGAAGTGAGATCAATTAAATAAATAAAATATTTATTTAATTTAGGAAAAGGAAAATTTAAATAATTAAATAAATAAAAGTATTTATTTAAATGAGGAAAGGCTTAGAAGAGGATTAATGAATTCATTAAATAAATAAATATTTATTAAATTAATAGAATACTTAGGATAAAATAATTAAATAAAAATAATAATTTATTTAATTAGATAGGACAATTTTAGGTGTCTACAATCCTCATACTCTGAGTTATTAGTCTCCATCATTTGGTCCTCCTTTGATTGCAAGATTTCGATCCGATTCTCCACTTCTACCCTAAGATTGTCTACATCTCTAAACAATTGCTTAAGAGACATATTACTACATGTCAAAGGATTAGCTTCTGCCTTTGGTAAATTTGGAGGATGCCTCATTTGGGGTGATTCAAGGGGGAGGGCGGGGGGGCATCCTGGTTAATCTACAAGGGTTCTATATAAAATCCACCCTTTTCCATGTTCAATATAATTTTGACATCATTTTTGGGAGAAGGATTGTTACCTTTAATATTCTTATTAGAATTATTTAAAGATTTAAGCATTATGCTTGATTCATAGATATCCCTATCATAAGGGGAGGGGGCAATCTCCCATTTACCTTTTACTATTGTCAATTCTAGGGGATCAAACTGGTTGATCTTGGGGTCCAAATATAGAAGGATTTTAATGTGATTTGCTTAATCATCCCTATCTAGTCCTTCACACCCAATAAAGGTACCCAGTTTATTCCCAATTTATTATAGAATATGTGGGAATTGGTATTCTATAGGGAGTGAGCCAAGGTTAACCCATCTAGGAATTATTTTAGGCTTGTATGATTTAGGATCAAAATTAGGGATCCATTCAAAATAATGAAATCAGTAGCCTTTAAATAATTTTAAATCTCCATGTAAGATTTTGTGCTTTACATTCTTATTTTTCATAATATGAATAGATAATCATTTTCAATGTTACTGATACTTACCTATCCCGGGAATTTGAAGTCCCACCAGTCGATAATTTTTTGAATTGGTTGATTTCGACCATGCCATTTTGCCAAGATCCTCAGCTCTGAAAATTGATCCCATATAGGTTGAATAATATTTGAGGCTATATTAGTGGAGACCTTTCCTTTTTCTTCCTTAGATTGTGCTTCCGATATGTTTTCCTTGGGGGCAAAAGCCCTAGATTTCCCAAAAGGGATGAAATTTTCTCCCATAGCTAGATATTATTCATTGTTATGCTGCCTATGGTGAGTTAGACCATGCTTCTAGGAATTTTTTCTCAAATGTCCTGGAAAACTAGATATCGGGCAATTGCTCCTTCCCTTAGCCGGCATTCCCTTTCTAAATTTCTTTGAATGAAAAATTTGTCATCCATCATTAGCCACTGGGGAGAAGGTGAAGGGAGTAGAATTTGCAAATTTGTTGTGGTAGAATTGAGCACACTTATCCACCCAACGACCATTCTCAAAGACCAATTGAGGGTGGGGATCATTATCTGTACAAGGAGAACTTCCTGTGCAAATTTGATGAGAAATATGCTGCCGAGGGGAAGAAACAAGAGGACAGTAAACCCTCGAAGCTGGATGCCTTGAATTTCCCTACCTAAAAATGCCCTAAATGGGTCTGCGAGCCTTCCTTCATTGGATTGTGGGTTTGTTAGAGGAATTGCTGAATTTTTTTCGCATTTCAAAAGTCAGAACAACGCAATTTTCATGATTAGGTATATATATTGCTGCTATGAACAAGATGAGATATATATCATTGTTCAATGAAAACTAGTGGGTAGTATTGTTTCTCCCACAAATAGGTTGACAAACTAAATAATGTCATAATATAAAATATCATAGGGAAATATTGATATGAACCTATGAATAGATTGGAGAAAGCCTAAACAATATCACCATAGAGAGATATAACGAGAACCCGAATTAAGGTGATTTCAAAAAATTTAAGGAATTTTCAATGTCAAATTAATGTTGGCTCTACAAATTGGCTTGTGGAAGGGGGAAAATAATTGATCTCTATCAAACACTCAATTATCTGATATGGGAAGGAAATTTTCTTGGACAAATATTTGATACCATGTATGGAATATTATGAGCCCATCATGAGAGAATGTAGCAACTTGAGCAATAATGAATAATAGAGATCAAAATGAAATGCTAGGCAAGAACTTACTATGAATTGATATGTTACATTGTATAATTGAGCTTGCTTATATATGAAAGGTAAAAGAATAGTTACAACTACCCTTGATATAAAATAAAATGCAAATGCTAACTCATCTCTATCTAGAATGACACCTAAGATAACTAACATGAACAAAATTAAATGATTGATTTGTGTGTCAAGTAAGCTATCTTTAACATGTGTTAATAGTTGTTAACTAAGAACTAGTAAGGAAATTTCACTATTCACACTAACAAGAACAATATCAAATTGCAACAACAAGCCAAATAGTTGCTCGACAAAAGGGCTTCTTATAGAACTTTTAGGTTGGTGATCTTGTCTTGATGTGGAATGCAAGAGGCATAGATAAGGGAAATCATGGAAAGTTTCAAGCCATGTGACTTTTCCCATATGTAATCACCAAATATCATGGTGAAGATTCATACTATTTAAAGACTTTGAATGGATAAATCCAAGAACTGGCAGTGGATGAATAGTTCTTGAAGTAGTATTTTGCTTGAATCAAAATCCATGCACATTTGTATAATATTGCATAGTTTATAAATATGTTTTATCTCTATAGATAATTCTTTCATGCTTTCCTAATTTTTTTTGTTTATTTGTTTTTGGTGTGGTTTTCCCTGGGGCAAAGTATTCTAAATCCTTGGACTAATTTTATAACCAATCATCCCCAACTGGAGGCAGTGTTAGGGCATGTGATTTTGTTAGGGTTTTCTAGCTTTTCCATGCTTTTTTGTTTAAAAAAGTTCCTAATTAATAAGGTATTATTTTCTACCCTTAGTTCAAATCTTATATTTTTAAGTTGAATTTGTATTGCAGGTTCCCAATAACTTAAGTCATATTATAAATCCTTGAGGTTTGTTGGTTGACTAGGCCCCTTTTAGCCTATAATTTTATTTGAACAAGTGACTTAGGTTGCCACACCCTTGCAGTGATTTGTGTTTAAGTGTTTTAGACCCTTGTGGGAATGTGGGGTGGTTCTTGGCAAACATGACTCTATTATATAGGTGATACACATGCTTCCATGGGGGCTATATCTTAAGTGTATATGTAATTGCAAGAATCTAGGTTCTAAAGGTTTAAATAATTAAAAACTTAAGTACCATCATTACCCTATGCTCCCATAGCAGTTAAGATGTAATTGACCAAATACCCTATTGGATATTGTTGTTGCTGGGATATGTTGTTCTCATTGATGTCAACATATTCCTATGTCTTGGTGTTTCTGAGAGTTGTTTAGTGTTCTGGTGATTTCATTGAGTTGATATGGATGATTTACCTATTTGGGATGTTGGAATAGTTCATTCCTTATTGGTTTCAGTGATCTCAAAGATTGCTTGATCATATTATTTCATCCGACAAGCTATAGTATGATTATATCTTTGGCTGCAGATTTGGGAATTGTTTTTGGATATTAATGTGTATCTTTAGTTCAGATAGTTCATGACTTGGTGATTCACAAGTTATTTTTCTAGTCCGAATTGCTGCTATTGAGTGTTGTTGTGAGTTAGCACATTGATCGATGAAGATTTGATTAAGTGATGTTGGTGGAGCTATTGCAGATGGTTCTAATGTGCTTCTTGATGTTTCCTGATCATTTCCTATTTGTTTTGGTGGTCCATATTGATCTTTATGAGCATTCTTGGTGATTTTTCTAATCTGGTGATATTCTTTTTATTATGTGGTATTCTTGGTGGTGTAGCGTGTTGCGATTGATCTTGGTAAGATTTACGGTGGTGATGCATGTTTGGAGCTTTGATTTACATCCATGTTATGTCATGTATATCATTATATTGGTTTGGTGATTCATATATGTATTGTGTGATGCAATTTTATAATTGAGGTTTGAGGGTTTGGCTGACCTTGTAGTCAAGGTTGATGAATTGTATAAATAGGTGGTATAGTCATGTAATTTAGGTATAGATGGTGTGTCTACATTATCAGAGAGTGGGTATGTGTGATTAATAAAATTTATCCTTTGATGTGGTGTATTGAGCAGAGATTATTGCAGGGTAGACAAATGTGCTTAACTAGAACTATCATCAGGCATTAGAAGATGCCATATTTGCACTTCATGTAATCTGGATTGTAGTCTGAATCTTATTGTAAGGTAGTGAGCCTTCCCTAAGGGTTAGAGCCTTTTGGGTCATCTTATTTTGAGTAGTGAGCTCTAGGCAATGTTCCTGGATGCATGTGCATTCCCCACTATAATATTTACACATACTACTACAAAGTATCATCTTATTGTAGGTAGGTTCCCACCATGTTTTTTCCCCTTAATCGGGTTTTCCACATCAAAATCTTAGTGTTGTGTGTGTTGGTGCAATTGTGCTTAACTTTATTCTTGCTACAGTTATTTAGATCTAAGAGTTTTCTTAATTTGTCTATTCTAGTGAAAACTAATTCACCCCCCTCTCAATTTTCCTTCTTGGTTGCTGCTAATAATTGGTATCAGATCTAGATCCGTCGAAAGGCGGTTGACCACTTGAGGAGATCCGAGATGGAAACTTATGTGCTCAAGAAGGAGAGTCCTAGATTTGATGGAATCAATTGTACTATTTCGAAGGAGTGGATGAAATTTCATTTTAAATATCTTGGAGATGACTATTGGAAGATCACAAAGAATGTTTACAACGCTCCTCAGAATGGACCAATTACTGTTGCTGAGATCAAGGATGCCAAACATAACATAAGAGCTAAGAAAGCATTGATGATTGCCTTGATTGATTTAGAGATGACTAATGTGATGGGTTTGCAGACTACACATGAGATCTGGAAGAAGCTTGAAGCTTTGTATGAAGGAGATGTGCAAGTTAAAGTTGCTAAGTTGCAGAGTTTGAAAGGGAGGTATGAAGCATTGAAGATGACAAAAGATGAAAATATATCAATTTTTATGGATAAGGTGAATGATCTTGTCATGAATATCAGATGTGTTGGTAGAACCCTTGAGGAAGATGAGATTGTTGCTAAGGTGATGAGATCATTATTGTCTCCTGCTTACAAACATAAAGTAGCTACTATTGATAAGATCCAGAGTGTGACTATTGTGACTAGAGATATGTTGGTTGGGGAGCTTACTACATTTGAGTTGAGAAAATTTGGAGAATCAGATGGTAAATTTGAGATTGCATTTAGAGTCTTTATATCCGAGAAGAAAAAGTATGATCTAGGAGACATCTCTTGTTGGGTATCTAGATTTGAAAGAGATAAAAGAGAGATGGAAGAGCAAGAAAGAGAATTGGATGATCTAGAAGCCCTTATTGCTCAGAGATTGCCTAAGGGAGTCAATAAGTATGATGGGAAGTTACCTTTGAAATATTTCTCTTGTAATAAGATAGGACATTTTGCCTCTAGGTGCCCAGAGAAAATGTCTAGATATGATAAGCGTGATAAATTTGAAAGACATGATAGATCTGACAAGTATGATATATATGAGAAGAATGACAAGAATGATAAGACCTATAATCCTTACTGAAAGTACAAAAATAAGAAGAGGTTCTATTATGTTGTTGATGAAGGTGTGATAGATGAGGAATTAAATGCTGAAAATTCAAAAGATGAATTTATATTTTTTGGTATCAAGGAAGATGATCTGATACTAGTAAATTCTACAAGTTGCATTGTTGAAGAGAAAGCTTTAGCTGCTAAAATTCAAGAAAAAAAGGAATGGGTGATTGATAACGGTTGTTCACATTATATGATAGGTGATAAAAGCATATCTATAACTATAGAAATGTATGATGGTGGAATAGTGAGATTTGGAGATGACAAAGCTTGTGTGATTCGTGGTAGAGGTTCTATATCTTTCAATGGTAAGCATAATACTAATGATGTCTTGTATGTTGAAGGATTGAAGCATAATATTTTGAGTGTTGGATAGATGGCTGACAAGGGATATGATTTGGAATTCAAGAATGATATATGCAAGATCCTAAATGCCTCTGATATAGAGATTGCATCAGGGACTAAGACTAAAAGTAATATCTTTCACTTGAATGCTGGTGAGAAAATTTGTTTGATTTCTCAGATTGATGAAAGTTGGTTATGGCATAGGAGAATATGAAATGTTAATTTTGATAACATAGTAAGGATAAGTTCTACTCAAGATATTAGAGATATGCCTAAGATTGTGAAGTCTTCTAATTCCATATGTAAGGAATGTCAGATGGGAAAGCAAACAAAAATTTCATTTAAGAGTAAGTTGTATTCATCTAATGGATTGTTAGATCTGGTGCATATTGACTTATGTGGTCCTATTAGAGTGAGAAGCATGTAGGGTGATAGATATATCATGTTGTTGATTGATGATTATTCAAGGATGATGTGGGTTACCTTCTTAAGGGAGAAATCATAAGTGTTGGAGAAATTCAAGATATTCAAAGCCAGAGTGGAGACTGAGACTGGATTGAATTTGAACTGCCTGAGATTCGCTAGAGGAGGAGAATTTACATCATGGGAGTTTGATACATTTTGTGAGAGGAATGGAATTATAAGACAATTATCTGCTCCTAGAACCCCTCAATAGAATGAAGTTGTTGAAAGGAAAAACAAAACTATCTTAGATGTTGCAAGGACTATGCAGATTGAAGCAAATGTTGCACAAACTTTTTGGATAGAATTTGTTAGCATTGTTTTTTACACATTCAACCTGGTGCATATTAAAGGTGATTTCATTAAGACTCGTTATGAGCTATGGTTTGGTCATATTCCTACAGTTAGATATTTTGAAGTTTTTGGAAGTAAATGTTATATCAAGAGAGATGAGGATATAGGAAAGTTTGATGCAAGATGTGATGAAGGAATATCCTTGGGATATTCTACTAAGAGAAAGACCTACCAGTGCTATAATAAGATATTAATGAATATAATTGAGAGTGCAAATCTAAAAGAAGATCAGAGCATGCAGTTATGATTTTGATTATTTTGATGTTGTTTTTAAGCCCTTGCAAATAGAGATCTTGAAGCAAATTGATCTGGTGGAGATAGGTAATCCGGATATTGCTATTGTTGGTGAAGAAGTACAAGAACCTAAGAAATTAGAACAATTAGAAGACTCCAACATATGTGAAGTTGAATCATTCAGAAAATAAGATTATTGGTGATAAAAATAAAGGTTTGACGACTAGGAGAAGGATTTCTACTAAAGAGAAATTCTTGATTTCAAAGATTGAACCTGAAGATGTAGTAGAAGCATGTAAGATGAAATTTGTTAAAAGCAATGGAAGAAGAGATGAATCAGATTGAAAATAATAACAATTGGGAGCTTGTTCTAAGACCTAAAGACAAGAATGTGATTGGTACTAAATGGGTGTTCAAGAATAAACTAGATGGTCGGTGAAGTTGTCAGAAACAAAGAAAGACTAGTATGTAAAGGGTGTTCTCAGATGGAAGGTATAGATTATGAGGAGACTTTTACTCATGTAGCTAGAATTAAAGCTATCAAATTGTTTCTTGTATATGCTACTCACAATAATTTTAAGGTATATCAGATGGATGTCAAGTTATCTTTTTTGAATGGTGATTTGGAAGAGGTAGTCTACATTGAGAAAATGGATGGATTTTCTTTATCAGATGAAGGAGATATGGTGTGCAAATTGAAGAAATCTCTATATCGGCTAAAGAAAACCCCTAAAGCTTGGTATGCTAGAATAGATAAGTATTTGTTGAAGTTGGGTGTATGTAAAGGTACTGCTAATAGTAGCTTATATTTTAAAGTTGAGAATGATAACATTTTGATTGTTGAGGTCTTTGTTGATGATATAATTTTTGGAGGAGATGATGATTTGAGTATGAAGTTTGTTGATGATATGAAAAAGGAATTTGAGATGTCTATGATAGGTTAAATGAAATTCTTCTTAGGACTGTAGATTACTAAAGCCGGTAAAGGTATTTTCATTTCTCAATCTAAGTATGTGAAGGAATTATTGAAAAAGTTTGGATTAGCTAATTCTAAAACTATTGGAACTCCTATGGTAATTGGATGCAAGTTGTCTAAAAATGATGAATCTCAAAAAGTTAATCAAACCTTGTATAGATCTATGGTTGGTGGATTATTGTACTTAACTTAAACTAGACCAAATTGGATTTCAATCAGATCCTAAAGAGACTCGTTTTACTGTTGTGTTGGTGAACAAATTTGTCTCTTTTCTAAAATCTTAATATAAAACAAAATATGGCTCTGATTCACCCTTTGTGAAAAGAAAACAAATTACCAATAGTTGGATGAATTAATGATAATTCAACCTATGCATTAGAGGGCAACTCCTCATATGATTTACAATGAATTAACTGTACAATTGATTTTTTGTAATACTTTTAACCAGAAAGTATTAAAAAGGCTTCAACATTTATCCATCAGCACAAATAAATACCTAAATTTTTCCTAAGAAAAATTACTCAAAGAGGAGTTCATAGACTCTGATCAATATGTATATTTACCGCATACATTCAAAATAAAATGTGAACTCAGCAAGAGAAACTAGCAACTTAATCAAGACTCTCTCGTGCCTCACAGGCCAAGGGGGATCAAGCAGACTAACACCATGTGAGTCATCCAACAATCTATAATGAAAATGAACTGAAAAGAAATGCAGAGATAACTGATTATTAGATTAAATTATGCCCACATAACAACCTAAGAAGAATTACAAATTCAAAGATATCACAATATTCCATTAATAATCAACCATTGTATCATTTTCACAATTCATATCAGAAACCAAAACTTTATCTCTCATTTTACAAAAATCACATTTTTCAGAACCTCTTTAAAGGAAAGCCTTTCAGCTTAAATAGCCACCAGGCCATAGTTTTTACATAATTAACAAATAACATTTACTTTCACTTTAGTGAAAGAAACTGTTCAAATAACACAAAAGAAAGCTATACTAAAAGCCACTGAAAGGTCGACACTTCACTCTAGCACAAATAACCATCTACTGCAACTGAGGAAGTTACGGGCTTGTCTTATTTTGTCGTAGATCCCTGCCATTCTAGGTGTGCAGTCAAAAAGTTTAGGATAACTTAGAAATAGGGTAGGCCGATGTGCATAATCCTTTGCTTCCACACTTCCTTGTCCATATTCACCTATGTGACCTTCGCTTTATGAACCTCCAAGTGATCCGAACAAACAATGAGCATTCATTCAATCCTCGCTACTTTTGAAAAGTCATCAATAGTCAAAGATTTTGTGGTCTGAATGGAATGAACTCTGTCTTGAAAGACTTTAATCATGTCTGCAACCTCCTCAATCACCTTAGCTCCCTCCCTCATGAGTTTGATATCAATACATTTAAGGTTCATCTGTATGGTGTCAATGAAATCAGTCAGTTCCCTAAGTAGCTTAGTGGATTCTTCATGGCCCTGCCCGATGATTGAGTTGCACCATTCCACATTTTTCTTTGTTATATAGAGCACATTATCATCTAGGTTCTCCACCGGTTTTTTAGCTAGGAACTTCATCACTCCATACTTTTGAACATCATTCATTTGTGTGAGAACCACTACCCACTTAATTTTTTCCTTTTCCTAGGTG
The DNA here is from genome assembly GCF_030272615.1 of Cryptomeria japonica. NCBI lineage: Eukaryota > Viridiplantae > Streptophyta > Pinopsida > Cupressales > Cupressaceae > Cryptomeria > Cryptomeria japonica. The sequence continues at coordinate 217,531,494 of NC_081411.1, read as the reverse complement.
ACTATCTCCAGCTCGAGCTCGTTAATCATAGTTTATGCATCTTTATAGACCTTGACGAGATTAGTAATATATTCTGATCCTTATTGAATTATTAGATCCAACCATTTGTTGAACACCTCCATCACTACCCTGTTCCTTTGAACCTGATCAAGCATCTTCTAGTTTGCTGGTGACTTGGGATCAAATGACACTGGTATCTACGACAATAGTTAAGGATTTGGATTATGAATAGCGTTGATGTACTCTACCATCTGTGTGACCATTTGCTTCATTTCTCTCTTGTATTTTTCATCTTTCCAAGTCCTTGAGATTATCCTCTTTGTAGAAGATTCCAAATGTTTTACATCCATGACCCTTGATGCAATGCCCAAATCTATTTTCTCCATAGTAAAATCTTCCTCTGTAGCTTTATCTGCATCTCTCCCAGGAATGGGCTTGGCCACTTAAGTTGTCCAGTGTCCTGTTGTGTCATCCACATTGAGCATTGCTTGTATTTTGAGCTTTTTGGTCTTTAATGCTTTTCCTAAGCATTTATTAACCATGTCCTCCAATGGAATGGTGACCGGCACCACACTCCTCTTCTTTCTGATGGTAGCTTCTAGCCATCTTGGTGCATTGGTAGGTCCTTTAGGTGGTGATGTGGTCTGTGCATCTAGGAAGGTAACGACTACCAAGGTACTCATAGAGTCCTGTTGAACTTCTGTTGGTTCATTTGTATCCATTTCCTGTATCTTAGGCTTGCTTTGATCCTGTGGTTCCATTATTTGTTCAGGCTCTTCACTTGGGTCCAAATCCACCACAACTTGTTGTAGAACAAGTTCTCTACTCTTCTTCTTGCTTCTTCACCAAGTTATTAGGTAGCTTTAAGAATGGATGGCAACCTTCTAGACCTTCTTGGCAGTATTTTCTCTACAGTGGGCTTTGAGACACCTGTAATATCAGTATTTTTATTAGTGGCCAAAATAGGAGATTGAACTAGGATGTGTGAATCACTTCTTGATTCATGTGAGGACATGGAAGGACCCTCCTTGAATTTTAGTTTCCTCAACCATCTCTTTGTTCTCCTGACAACATTGAAGGTCCTTGTTTGAATGATATCATCTTATTTTTTGTTTCAGTCAATTTCTGGAATTGGTTTCCCTTCAATCTCAGTACCAAACTCAGGGTCCAAGACACCTTCCTCTATATCATCCAATACACTCGATGTATTAATTGGGAGCCTCAAGACTACTATCTGCCGCAAAGTAAATCTTGACCATAACCTCTTTCTCACTTCATGCTCATCCTTGCAATTCTCCCAATAATCTTCTATCTGAGGTTCATGGTAGAAATGACTATCTATGTTAAGGTTCTCCCTTGCATAACCTTTGTTGTCAACTCTTTGCCTAGCCACATATGGCTGTAGGTTCATCCTTTTGAACTCCAGTTCTAGATTCAAAGAATCTGATATCGATTTGCAACTGTAATACCCAAGCTGAATGGGAAAACCACCTCGAATTCTTCCTTTGCCCCTAGTCTTTTATCTATATGAGCCAACTGCTTTCTCACTTCAGTAACTACGAAGCTATCAAAGGCGTACCTAGGCAATTTGAATGGTTGGCCTTCAAATCCACCTACCTGTATATAAGTAATCCATGGAAATTGGATAAAGAAATTCCCATAAATACTCACAAACTCCATAGCTTCTACAAACAGTCTCTTGGTGGTATCACCCTAAAGTTCAAAGGCCAGTCTTCCCGCAAAGACTCCATTCCATTTGTCAATTTGTTCAACATATCTCTGTTGTTGCAAGAAAGGGTAAAAACTATAAACCCTCATTCCATCAACCCAAGGTTCATTGGGTAATCCAGGCCAATCTCTTGTAAAGGATAAAATATAAAATAAGTATGAAGACATGTAAAACCCAGTCATACCTGCAAAATTTCTTAAATCCTTCATGGAGCCTCTCCGTAATTACTTGAGACCAATCCAAAAATATGTCACCAGATAGAACCACTTGGATGAAAAAGTACATCCAATATTCCTATTAGAAAGAATGAGAATTCCCCTTTAGTTTGTTTAAAAGAACAATAATGTCTCATACCTCAGTGATGAGGTGTTCTCTGGTTAAGGGTTTGGGTAGTCATGATCCTCCTTTCTGAACCCTCAAGAGCCAATTTCTTGCAATTACACTTCTGTACTTGCTCTTCTTCTTAGAGAAATAGGCATATGAATTTCCAATGGTCCAATCCTCATACTCCTCTTTATGCGGAATACCCATTGTCGCCATCACTGTTTCCCTATTAATACAGACTAACACTTCACCATCATTAGTTCTGATACACATGTTTTTCAGAGTCATATATGTTCATACAAGCCAACACTAAATCCGGACACGGCATGACTATTAGGAATGCAACAGCTTCCACAAGACCACTCTTAACTATCTTCTCCATTAGCGACTTAGTCTGAGGATTCTTAGCCCTTTCAAGGAAATTCCCCAAATCTGCATGAGCTAAGGAGGTGTCTTCCATTTTCGATAAGATACTCACTAAACATGAGGTTCGGTCAAGCTTTGGCAGCACTGGCCTCATTTTAACTATCTATTCCCTTAACCAAGAAATTCTAACAGCAATACAGTATGCTACCCCAACAATTTTTCAGATTTCCCCCTTTTGTATATTAATAAAACTTCAGTGCACAAAGAAACACAACATAGGAGAATACAACTAAACTTACCCAATAACACCATGTAAACTAGAAATTCTTCCAGAGAATAGAGCTAGATTTACCTTTAGTGCCTCCAATTAATTGAAGTATGACCACTGTGACCTTCCTAAATATAGAAATAAACTCATACATTTTCTTTTCAATGAAACGAGCATATATTAATAGGGTTGCACACGCTTCATCATGATTCAGTCTAGCATGCGAAGTAATAGTGAAATGACAAATCTGACACCTTCTTAATTACCCATGACTTCCGCATAGGCAATTTGATGTTTACATGATTACTTTCCATATTTAGAATTTCAAAAAGCCCAATAAGGGAATATTCCTTCTTGTTGCATCGCTTTTATTTCCATCAAAAAGCTTTTCGAATTAGTTTGAAAAGTACTTATGAACCTTTAACTACTTGAACACAAGGTTGAATGGTTCAAGTTCACTTAAGAAATAAAATAGGAATGGGCAGCACATGAACAACACCGAGAATGAGCGGTAAAAGAAAAAGTCTAGTTAAAGTGAACCTTGAACCTTTTGAACCACTTGAGATTTGGTTCAAGGTTCAAGACTACATATCAACACAACATAAAAAAGACTCACGCTTGTCATATAACAATACATTGCCGCAACTCACAAAAAGGCATTTCGAACCTTGAACCTTGAACTTCATGAAATTTGGTTCAACGAGTTCAAAACTTCAATGACCAAAAACAAAAATTGCGCTTGGTGACATGACGACAAGGACCGAAATGAATTTGTTTTTTTTTAAATCACGCTTTGAACCTTGAACCTTTTGAAAAAGAGTTCAACGGTTCAAGAATGAGGAGAACAAAAGACCCGATAGAAACAAAAGGCACAAAAAGGCAACCCACAAATTGGAATATTTTTTTAAAGAAAAAATTACAGGTGGACTAACATCGTCTCTAACTAAAGCCGCAAACCAAGAATCTTGTAAAGCAACAAATAAAACTAAAGCCAATTCCTCTATCACTTCCTCCTTACTTTCAGCAATCAGCTTGCACAAACCTTGCCCCCTTACCAAATTTGTGGGCCTAATGTCTAAATTGAACTCTTGAATTTTTGACACCTAAGAAGCTCTTTCGTTCATCCCTATGTCTTGTTGTGTCAGAATGCTCTTGACTGTTGAATGAGGCACATAAATGACCACATGGGAATGGAGAATATAATACCTGAACTGTTTCATCGCCTTCATGGCCGCATATGCTTGCTTTTCCATTATTGAATATTTCAGTTCATGCTTTTTCAGGGGTATGCTCATGAATGATATAGGGACCTCATCATTGTCTTCATTCTTCTGTAATAAAATCCATGACATAGAGTTCTCTGAGGCATAGCAGTAGATGACAAAATCTTTATTAAAATCAGGATTGACTAAGACAGGTGCTTGTGCGATAGCATCTTTTATTGAGGCGAACACCTTCTTACCTTCCTCACTCCATTTGAAAGATTGTTTCTCACTCATCATGTTCACAATATATCTGGTAATCTCAGCAAAGTCTGGGATGAGTCTTCAAATAAAATTCACCTGCCCAAAGAAGGATCTAATGACATTCCTACTTGATGGTAGAGTTAGTTGTTGAATTTCTCTTACCCTTTCAGGATCTATTTTCACTCCTTCCTTAGAAACAATGTGACCAAGTAACTTACCCTCCATGACTCTGAACACTAATTTCTTGGTATTTAAGGATACCCCGTGTTCACGACACCTCTGTAACACTTGTCTTAAGTCTCAAAGATGATGTTCTCTTCTTTTTGAAAACATTGTCAAATCATCTAGATATATAACAATGATCTTACCCTTTAGGTGGCCGAAAGACAAGTCCATAGCCCGCTGAAATGTTGCTCCTGCATTGATCAAACCGAAAGGCATCTAGTTATATGTAAATGTACCCCAGGGAGTAATAAAGGTAGTTTTGTGCTGGTCAGCTTCTTGAATGCTGATCTGATTATATCTGAAAAATCCATCTAACATGGACATCATCTCTAACCCTAAGATGGTTTGCAAAATGTGGTCCATGGCCGACAAGGGATAATTGTCTTTTATGATGGCTTGGTTTAGATTTCTAAAGTCTACGCAAATCCTTATTTCTCCATTTTTCTTTCTAACTAGTATAATATTTGCTATCCATGTAGAATGATGGATGGGGTATATAATCCTGGCCTTTAGCATCTTATCTACTTCATGCAATATAGCCTGTGCCACTTTTGGATTTAAGCTTCTAAGCTTTTGCCAGAATGGGCTTGCTTCTGGCTTCAAGGGAATCTGATCCTGGAATTTTCCCTCTCTGATGTTCTTAAGATCATCATAACACCAAGCAAACACATCCTTGAACTCCACTAGGAGATTAATGAACCTCTCCTTTTCTACTGATGTACAACACTTTCCTAGATTGATATATTTAGGTTCTTTCTCAGTACCAATGTTGACCTTTTCGTAACCTCCACTATCCTGGACCTCCACAGACTTGTCAACTTTGCTATTCTTGTAGGCATCTTTATGGTCAAACAGACACTCCAAAGAAACCAGCCCTTTAGGGATCTTATTCCCTTTCAACTACATAATTCCATCAAGTAACTCTTTGGCTTGTTTCGGCAAACATTCTTTGCACTCTGCATTAGAACCTTCAAAATACATAGGAGAAAACATATCTAAACTTTGCAGAAAATTATTTATTTTCTTATAATTCTCAAATACCTGCCACAAGTCAGAGTTGTCTAGGACACTAGGGCAATATACCAACTCTACCCTATAAATTTCTTCAACAAATTTAGGATGCGAAACAAGTAATGAGGAAGAGACTACTAATGAATCCACTTTTGAGTTCAACTCCCTGGGTATTACTTCAATGGAGAATGCATCAAAACCTTTGATTTCATCCCAAACTCTATTTTGATAGTGTTTCAGCCTCTCATTCTTAATGTTGAACAATCCCCTGACCTGCTTTACAATTAGTTCAACATCACCTTTTACTCGCAAGAGTTTCACCCCCAATCTTTTAGCTTCGACTAAACCTAAGAAAAAAGCCTCATATTCAGCTGTATTGTTGGTATTTTTGAATTCTAGCTTGAATGAGAAAGGAATAGGATTACTAGACGGTGATATTAATATGAAACCTGCACCAAAAACTAACGCTGCACAACTGCCATCTAACTCCATTAGCCACAGGGTTTCTTTTTCCTCATTTTGAGATGAATCACCCTCCACCTCACTATCAGATAGAATCATGTAGTTCCCAAATTAACAATCATGATACAAAATCTGGGCCCTAGGGTCATCAGATGGAAAAACAGTGAATTTGGACTTTGGTTTAGGATCCAAGATGACTCGCTACTTCCCGATAGCAATTGTGGCTTGGGACAAATCCATTTTGATTTCACCACCTAAGTCTCTACAAAAAGTATGACTTAACAGCATGCCATAATTGGCTGGGATATCAACTAGCAGAATCGTCAACTTGATCCTTTTATCTAGGTGGGAGGCAAGGACTACTTGAGCATCCTTAATTTAGCCTAGCAAAGGAATTTTTTTTGAGTCCATGGAATAGCATCTGCTAAAGGTTTTGGTCAAGGACAACCCTAATGCTTTGGCTACAACGGATGGTATTATGTTATCAGATGCACCTGAGTCTATAATACAATTATTCAACCTATGACCATTAATGAATAATGATATATAAAAGGGATCTGGTTTTGACTCAAGAAGGGGAGAAGAATCATCTGTTTGAAGAACAATTATTTCAGGGATCTTTTCACAAATTGAGGGATGAACTAACTCATTGCTATGTAAGGGAAATATGGAATTTGCTAACTGTTGCATACCATTAGTCTATTGTGTATTATTTCCTTTCATGAATTGTACCAATCTATCTAATTCTTTAGGATTTAGTTTTAGGTACTCAGCAGGTGTGATTTCAATTTGAGAAGACTTACAAAATTATACTATATCAAAAGAACTTTCTTTTTCAACAGGCTTTAAAAAAAAGGCTCTTGCAATTTTTGATTATTATTATGCAACTTTGAATGAATTCCTTTACCTTTGAGGGTCATCACAGATGAAGAAGAAAACATCTAGGGTTTCACATTTTACTGGTTTCTTGTAAGCACCACACATGAAGGATCCTCCAAAGTAACCAAAATATCACCGCCTCTTTCCGAATCTGACTCATACTCAAGGAAATGGATTTCAGAGTCGCCAGGTTGCTTTGAAGATTCTTCTTCACCCCACTCATTTGAGGTATCTTTGAAATTCATCAATTGTGTATACCATACCATCTCAGGGTAGGAACTACCATCATTCATCAATAAGGTGAAATACACACATATTCCCTTTAGTAGAAGATGCTTCAATTGCTAATCTTTGTTGAGCAGGGGGTAACTGCATGGTCTTATTCCCATAGCCCAGAGACTAGTTCACATTTCTTCTAGATATATCTTGGTAAAGAGAACTATCTTTTAAGGGTGATCATGCCATTCATTAACTTCTAGATAATAGGATTAGAAGAAGAATAAGTTGAAGCATGAGCATTAGGTGTCTATACTTCCCTTTTCCATTTACTTGTTGTGATTAAATCATCTTCTAATTCAACTGCAAGGGTTTTGGAAGCATTTAAATCTACAACTCTATGTCTACGGATCAAGAAACTTATTTCAGAAGGCATAGAGGTAATAAAGAAACACTTAAGATTATCATTTGAGGGCTTTTGATTAGCTGGGATCTTGTGCAAGGTCTTATCAAATTTTGCCACAAAGTCCCTCATAGATTCAGGAGTTTCTTTCTTCAACTGGGCTAATTGAGCCAAGAGGGAATGTTTATCCTCTACCACTTTAAAATCTTGCCTCAAATCGCATTTCTAGATCCTACCAGGTTATTATCACACTATTTGGTAAGTGATAAAACCAATCTATTGCTGCCCCAGTTAGTGTCTAGACGAACAATCTCACTACAACATACTCATGTTGAACTGCTATTATTCCACACGCTACATTAAAGGCATTCAGGTATTCATCTATAGTGATCTTTTCATCACCACTAAATTTGGGCAAATGGTCCCTAGCTCCTTTTGGTAAGGGGTTAAGATTCAAACCTAGGTTCAATAGGCCTATAGTAGCCCCCCAAGGATTATTCACTGCTATTGGAAATATGATATTGAGGGGAGTGGGATTTATTATATTAGGTAGAGTAACACCGTGCAAATTCAAGGCTTGACAAACTGAGGATATAGGTGGTGATGATGATGAAGAAGGAAGCCTTCTTCTTGCCCTTCTCTGAGGTGAGAAAGTGGGACAAAAATCTAGGTTCTATAACTCCCGAAAAATAGAATCAAAAACCCCTTCCCTTCTTTGGGACCTAGTGTATCTCCTTGACTCCAGACTTGAAACTCGGAAACCAATCTTATAATTCGATTCCCTAGCAGAGTCGCCAAAAATCAGTTGGTAAACAGTTTTGTCTCTTTTCTAAAATCTTAATATAAAACAAAATATGGCTCTGATTCACCCTTTGTGAAAAGAAAACAAATTACCAACAGTTCGATGAATTAATGATAATTCAACCTCTACATTAGAGGGAAGCTCCTCATATGATTCAGAATGAATTAACTGTACAATTGATTCTTGCAATACCTTTAACTAGAAAGTATTAAAAAGGCTTCAGCATTTATCCATCAACACAAATAAATGACTAAATTTTTCTTGAGAAAAATTACTCAAAGAGGAGTTCACAGACTCTGATCAATATGTATATTTACCACATACATTCAAAATGAAATGGGAACTCAGCAAGAGAAACTAGTAGCTTAAACAAGAGTCTCTTGTGCCTCACAGGGCAAGGGGGATCAAGCAGACTAACACCATGTGAGTCATCCAACAATCTATAATGAAAATGAACCGAAAAGAAATGTAGAGATAACTGATTATCAGATTAAGTTATGCCCATATAACAACCTAAGAATAATTACGAATCTCAGAATGCATAGATTCAAAGATATCACAATATTGTATTAATAATCAGCTATTGTATAATTTTCACAATTCATATCAGAAACCAAAACTTTATCTCTCATTTTCCAAAAATCACAATTCTTAGAACCTCTTTAAAGGCAAGCCTTTCAGCTTAAATAGCCACTAGACCATAGCTTTTACATAATTAACAAATAACATTTACTTTCACTTTAGTGAAAGAAACCGCTCAAATGATAAAAAAGAAAGCTAAACTAAAAGCCATTGAAAGGCTGACACTTCACTATAGCACAACTAAGCATCTACCACAACTGAGGAAGTTGCGGGCTTGTCTTGTTTTGTCACGGACCCTCGCTATTTTAGGTGTGCAGTCAAAAAGTTCAGGATAACTTGGAAATAGGGTAGGCTAGTGTGCATAATCCTCTTCTTCCACACTTTCTTGTCCATATTCACTTGCATGACCTTCACTTTATGAACCTCCAAGTGATCCGAAAAAACAATGAGCATTGATTCAATCCTTGCTAGTTTTGAAAAGTCATTGTTACTCAAAGATTTTGTGGTCTAAATGGAATGAACTCTGTCTTAAAAGACTTTAATCATGTCTGCAACCTCCTCAATTACCTTAGCTCCCTCCTTCATGAGTTCGATATCAATACATTTAAGGTCCTTCTGTCTGGTGTTAATGAAATCAGTCAGTTTCATGAGTAGCTTAGTGGATTCTTCATGGCCCTGCTTGATGATTGAGTTGCGCCATTCCATGTTTTTCTTTGTCACATATAGCACATTATCATCTAGGTTCTCCACTAGTTTTTCAGCTAGGAACTTCATCACTCCATGCTTCTAAACATCATTCATTTGTGCAAGAACCACTACCCACTTAATTCTTTCCTTTTCCCAGGCGATTGTCTCCAGCTCAAGCACTTTAATCAGAGTTTCTACACCTTTATAGACCTTCACCAGATTAGTAATATATTCTGATCCTTGTTGAATTATTAGATCTAGCCATTTGTTGAACACCTTCCTCACTAACCTGTTCCTTTGAACCTGATCAAGCATCTTCTGGTTTGCTGGTGACTTAGAATCAAATGACATTGGTATCTGTGATAATGGTTGAGGATTTTAATTATGAATAGTTTTGATGTACTCTGCCATCTATGTGACCATTTGCTTCATTTCTCTCTTGTCTTTTTCATCTTTCCAAGTCCTTGAGATTATCCTCTTTGTAGAAGATTCCAAACATTTTACATCTACGTCAATTGATGCAATGCCCAAATCTATTTTCTCCATAGTAGAATATTCCTTTGTAGCTTTATCTACATCTCTCCCAGGAATGGGCTTGGCCACTTCAGTTGTCCAGTGTCCTGTTGTGTCATCCACATCAAGCATTGCTTGTATTTTGAGATTTTTGGGCTTTAATGCTTCTCCTAAGCATTTAATAACCATGTCCTCCAATAGAATGGTGACCGGCAGCACACTCCTCTTCTTTCCAATGGCAACTTCTAGCCATCTTGGTGCATTAGTAGGTCCTTTAGGTGTCAGTGTGGTCTGTGCATTTGGGGAGGTAATGACTACCAAGGTACTCATAGATTCCTGTTGAACTTCCATTGGTTCATTTTTATCCATTTCCCATATCTCAGGCTCGCTTTGATCTTGTGGGTCCATTATTTGATCAAGCTCTTCACTTGGGTCCAAATCCACCACGACCTATTGTAGAACAAGTTCTCTACTCTTCTTCTTGCTTCTTCACCAAGTTACTTGGGCAACTTTAAGAACGGATGGTGACCTTCCTAACCTTCTTGGCAGTATTTTATCTACATCAGGCTTTGACACACCTACAATATAAGTAATTTTATTAGTGGCAAAAAGAGGAGATTGAACCAGGATGCGTGAATCACTTCTTGATTCATGTGAGGACATAGAAGGACCCTCCTTGAATTTTAGTTTCTTCAACCATCTCTCTATTCTCCTGACAACATTGAAGGTCCTTGTTTGAATGCTATCAACTTCTTTTCTGTTCCATTCAATTGATGGAATTGGTTTCCCTTCAATCTCAGTACCAAACTCAGGGTCCAGGACATCGTCGTTTGTATCTTCCAATACACCCAATGTATTAATTGGGAGCCTCAAGACAGCTATCTGCCGCAAAGTGAATCTTGACCACAACCTCTTTCTCACTTCATGCTCATCCTTGCAATTCTCCCAATAATCTTCTATCTGAGGTTCATGGCAGAAATGACTATCTATGTTAAGGTTCCCCCTTGCATAACCTTTGCTATCAAATCTTTTCCCTAGCCACATATGGCTGCATTTTCATCCTTTTAAACTGCAGTTCTAGATTCAAAGCATCTGATACCGATTTGCAACTATAATACCCAAGCTCAATGGGAAAAACCACTCTGGATTCTCCCTTTGCCCCTAGTCTTTTATCTATATGAGCCAACTGCCTACTCACTTCAGTAAGTATGAAGCTATCAAAGGCATACCTAGGCAATTTGAATGGTTGGCATTCAAAACCACCTACCCGTATATAAGTAAACCATGGAAATTGGATAAATAAGCTCCCATAGATACTCACAAACTCCATAGCTTCTACAAACATTGTCTTGTTGGCATCACCCTGAAGTTCAAAGGCCAGTCTTCCTGCAAAGTCTCTATTCCATTTGTCAATTTGTTCAACATATCTTTGTTGTTGCAACAAAGGGTAAAAACTACAAACCCTCATTCCATCAACCCAAGGTTCATTGGGTAATCCACGCCAATCTCTTGTAAAGGATAAAATATAAAATAGGTATGAAGACATGTAAAACCCATTCATACCTGCAAAATTGCTTAGTCCTTCCTGCAGCCTCTTCGCAATTACCTGAGACCAATCCAGAAATATGTCACTAGACAGAACCAGTTGGACAAAAAAGTACATCCAATCTTCCTAGTAGAAGGAATGGGAATTCCCCTTTACTCTCTTTAAAAGCACAACAATGTCTGACACCTCAGTGATGAGGTGTTCTCTGGTTAAGGGTTTGGGTAGTTGTGATCCTCCTTTTTGAACCCTCAAGAGACAATTTCTTTCAATTACACTTCTGTACTTTCTCTTCTTCTCAAAGAAATAAGAATATGAATTTCCAATGGTCCAATCCTCATACTCCTCTTTATGAGGAATACCCATTGTCACCATCATCATTTCCCTATTAATATAGACTAACACTTCACCATCATTAATTCTGATACACCTATTTTCAGAGTCATATCTATTCATACAAGCCAACACTAAATTTGGATATGGTGCGGCTAGCAGGAATGCAACAGCTTCCACAAGACCACTCTTAACTATCTTCTCTATTAGCGACCCAACATGAGGATTCTTAACCCTTTCAATGAAATTCCCCAAATCTACATGAACTAAGGAGGTGTCTTCCATTTCGGGCAATATACTCACTAAACATGAGGTTCGGTCAAGCTTTGGAAACACTGGCCTCATTTTAACTATCTATTCCCTTAATCAAAAAATTATAACAGCAATATTGTATGCTACCCCAACAATTTTTCAGATTTCCCCCTTTTGTATACTGATAAAACTTCAGTGCACAAAGAAACACAACATAGGAGAAGACAATTGAACTTACCCGATAACACTATGAAAAATGGAAATTTTTCTTGAGAATAGAGCTGGATTTACCTTCGGTGCCTCGAATTAATTGAAGTATGACCACTGTGACCTTCCTAAATATAGAAATAAACTCATACATTTTCTTTTCTTTCTGATGAGCAGATATTAATAGGGCTGCACACGCTTCGTCATGATTCACTCTAGCGTGCAAAGTAACAGTGAAATGACATACTTGACACCTTCTTAATTACCCATCACTTCCACATAGGCAATTTGATTTTTTCATGATTACTTTCCACATTTAGAATTTCAAAAATCCAAATAAGGAAATATTCCTTCTTGTCGTGCCACTTTTATTTCCATCAAAAAGCTTTTCGGATTAGTTTGAAAAGTACTTATGAACCTTGAACCACTTGAACACAAGGTTCAATGGTTCAAGTTCACTTAAGAAATAAAATAGTAAGGGGTGACACATGAACAACACTAGGAATGAGCGGTAAAACAAAAAATCTAGTTAAAGTGAACCTTGAACCTTTTGAACCGCTTGAGATTTGGTTGAAGGTTCAAGACCGCATATCAACACAACATAAAAAGACTCACACTCATCGTATAACAATACATTGCCACAACTCACAAAAAGGCATTTCGAACCTTGAACCTTGAACTCCATGAAATTTGGTTCAAGGGGCTCAAAACTTCAATGATCGAAAACAAATATTGCGCTTGGTGACAGGACAACAAGGACTGAAATGACTTTCTTTTTTTTAAAATCGCGCTTTGAACCTTGAACCTTTGAACCTTTTGAAAAAGAGTTCAACAGTTCAAGCAAGAGGAGAATAAAAGACCCGATAGAAACAAAAGGCACAAAAAGGCAACCCACAAATTGGAATATTTTTTTTTTTAAGGAAAAACTTACGGGTGGACTAACATGTTGTAAAGAGGATTTTTAGATATTTGAACGAGATTGATGACTATGGCCTATGATATCTAAATAATCATGATTTCCTACTATGTTCCTATACTAATGATGATTAGGTAGGTGATGTTGATGACCCAAAGAGCACTATCGGTGGAGCATTCTTTTTGGGAAAGAAGTTTATTTTATTGTCCAGTAAGAAACAAGATGTTGTATCTTTACTTACTGCTGAAGTTGAATACATTGCTGCTGCTAAAAATTGTACTTAGGTAGCCTTCATGAAGCAAATGTTGAAACATATTAGAGTTATTTATGATGAGCCTACTATGATATATTGTGATAATTCAAGTGCTATCAATATTTCAAAAAATATGGTGCTACATTCTAAAACAAAGCATGTGTCTATAAAGTATCATTTCTTGAGGGAGAAAGTCATTGATGAAGAAGTCAGGTTTGAATATGTATCTACAAAGGATCAGATTGTAGATATTTCACTAAGCCTTTTCCTACAAATACATTTGTCTATTTGAGAGAAAAGTTAAGGGTCTATGCCCATCCTGTTGAGAACTAGATTCATGGAGTTGCATCAAGTTGGTAGATTTCAAAGCCTTATCTTTTTGTCTGAGTTGATGAGTTGGTGTTGCTACTCAACTTGAGTAGTCAGTGTACAATTTTGATGTTCAGTTGTGGGTTTATCCTAAGGGGGAAATTGTCCTTCTTAGAGGATAAGTTTTGGGAGAGAATTTTTTTTTTTGTATTCTGTCTTTGGCATTGCTGTCAAACGAAGAGAGAAGCATGTGAAAAAATACTTTATCTTTGGAGCTTTGTGTGCATGAACTTAGGGGAGTTTGTTGCAAATTTTTGGTGTTAATCTATTTCCTTTGCATTGATTTTTTTTCACATTCATATGTTTCCATCAATGGTAAAGGGGGAGATTGTTGGATATTGTTGCTGATAGGATATGCTATTGTCATTGATGTCAACATATTCTTGTGTCACAGTAGTCCTGAGAGTTGTTAGGTGTTCTAGTGATTGCATTAAGTTGATATGAATGATTTTTATATTTAGGATGCTAGAATACTTCATTCCTTATTGGTTTCAGTGATCTAGAAGATTGTTTGATCATATTATTTGATTTGGTTTGTAGTTCAGTTTGTATGTGCACTAGTTGGCAAAGTTTGGTATTTAATTCAGTGAGCTCCGGTATGATTTATGTTTGGCTATGCATCTGGGAAATTTTTTTGGATGTTCATGTCTATCTTCAATTTAGATGGCTCATGATTTTATGCTTCGCAAGTTATCTTTCTACTCCAAATTGTTGTTGTTGAGTGTTTCTATGAGTTAGCACATTGATCGATGAAGATTTTATTAAGTGGTCTTGGTGTAGCTATTGGGGATGGTTCTAATGTGCTTGTTGATATTTCCTAATCATGTCCTATTTTTTTTCATGCTCCGTATTGATCTTTGTGTGTGTTCTTGGTGATTTTGTTGGTCTGGTGATATTCTTCATGTTATGCAATATTCTTGGTGGTGTAACATGTTGCAGTTGATCTTGGCATGATTTTTAGTGGTGATGCATGTTTGGATATTTAAATTAGGTCAATGTTATGTCATTTATATCATTATATTGGTCTTGTGGTTCATATATGTATCATGTGATGCAATTTTATAACTGAGGTTTGAGGGTTTAGCCGACCTTGTAGTCAAGGTTGATGAATTATATACATAGGTGGTATAGTCATGTAATTTAGGTGTCGATGGTGTCTTTGCATTATCAGAGAGTGGTGTATGTGTTCTTAAGAGAATTTATCCTTAAGTGTGGCATATTGAGAAAAGTTTGTTGCAGGGCAGACAAATGTGCTTAACCAGAACTGTCATCAGGGATTAGCAAATTCTATATCTATAGTTCATGTAATCTAGATTGTAGTCTGAATCTTATCATAAGGTAGTGAGCCTTCCCTGAGGGTTGGAGCCTTCTAGGTCATCTTATTTTGAGTGGTGAGCTCTAGGCACTATTTTTGAATGCATGTCCATTCCCCATTGTAATATTTACACATACTACTATAGAGTATCATCTTATTGTGGGTTGGTTCCCACCGTGGTTTTTCCCTTAACCAAGTTTTCCATGTCAAAATCTTGGTGTTGCATGTCTTGGTGCAATTGTTCTTATCTTTATTCTTGCTCTAGTTATTTAGATTTGAGATTGTGCTTAATTTGTCTAGTCTGATGAAAATTGATTCACCCCCACCTCTCTGTTTTCCTTCTTTGTTGTTGCTAACATATTCATGCAATAGATAGATATACAAGAAGTGTAACGATAGAGTCATGAACCAAGTTTTCCTCACACCCTTGCTAGATAGTGATTAGGTTAAATAAAGTAATGTGGATGTGTGGGGTCGTAAGAAGGAAAGCACTAAAGGCTACTAACATTTAGATGATTAAACTAGATGCTCAATTAGTATATGCACCACTATTGAGTCCACCACAACATCAACAACCAAAAAGGAAAAGAGTAGAGCAACAACCACTCCCTAGTTTAGTATTCCTTAGCCATATAGGATGAAGCATATATAGAGTAGGTGGTAGAGAGTATGGGTCAACTAAATCATGATTTAAAGGTGGAACAAGCAATGAGGTCATCACCAAGAGAAACTTATATCGTCTAGGTGCTAGTGACAGAGTGGAAATGTATAAGGACACTTCCTTTGAGTTATAGGATGATGAGAGGGTTAAATAGTAGTAGCCCAATTCTCAAAAGATGATGAGTTTGCAAAGAAACCTAAGTTAAAAGGATTTTGGTTGAAAATGAAAGAAAAAGAGTACATAAAAAATTAGGTTTGAGAAATCACAACATGAGGAAGTTGGTGCCACCATAATAAAAGAAATTAATTTTGATGAAATTAATATTACCCCTAAAGAGGGTAGTAAACTACTCTAAGAAAGAGGTATGTTTTTTCTCCCAATTTGAAACCTTCATTCTACATTTTTGCTAGCTCAAATTAGGAGCCAAAAGGATATTGTATTTGTGTTTGGGTTTGAATATCCATAAGAGATAAGAGGACGAGGACATGATGCTATGATTGAAACATTAAAATTTTGAGCTATTGCACCCCCAAACTCAAAAACCAAAGTTTTTAGAGGTGACTCAAGAGATAAGAGGAAATGCATTTTTTAAAACATTGAAAGATACTTCAACTTTGGAGGCTTCATCATTAATAGTTCACTATGCCATGTTTGGTCAAGAAGACATAAAAAAACTGCAAGAAGAAAATGAAAAAATTCAAGAAAGATCAAATTTCAATTCATGATGCATATTTTAGACACCTAAATTTTATTAATTTAATTAATTGAATTTAGTTATCACGAGCACCTTTGGTTAGAGTATTCGGGTATTTACTTGATTAATTAAATAATATTTGTTTAATTATTTAAGTTCCCTTTATCTCTTTTACACTTAAGCTAACTTTAGGTGCATAATAATTATTTCTTTTATTAATTATTATGTGCAAACCTAGGTTTTCCCTTTTAGGGTTTCTTGACCTATTAAAGGTTGAGTTCATTCTTTTCATTGTATGAAGAAGGATTATTATTGACAATACATTTTTGGAGATTATTGAGCTCTCATCATTTGGAGCATATTTTTCCTGTGTTTTTATTCCTTCTATGATTCGCTTCCTTACTTCTCCTTGTAATAGGTTTTTCAGCTTGTAGAGATCATTTGAGCTCCTATGGTCTTGTATTTTCTCAACTCCAACATGGTATAAGAGCTTCAGATCTGCAGCTACCTATTCTTGTTTTGAGAATTTTTTTATTGGAAGCAGATCTGGGGTTTCAGAAATTTTTTTATGTACTTAGCGATTGGCCTTTTTCTGAGCACCTTGGGCCTAAATGGACCTCACCATCATGCTTAGAAGGCCCAAAAACCCCTATGGTCATCTATAATTTGATCTATTTTGGTTCCTAAGCCTCTAGGAGTATTTTTTTCTCAGATCCAGGTCGTACGACCTTGGCACGCAAATCGAGAAAAAAATTCAAAAAAAA
The DNA here is from genome assembly GCF_030272615.1 of Cryptomeria japonica. Classification (NCBI taxonomy): domain Eukaryota; kingdom Viridiplantae; phylum Streptophyta; class Pinopsida; order Cupressales; family Cupressaceae; genus Cryptomeria; species Cryptomeria japonica. Next base: position 217,514,254 of record NC_081411.1, on the reverse strand, counting down.
TATTTTCTCTTTTTACGGCATGCAGGCTGGATTTTGATTTTTTGGAAAAATAAAATAAATTTAAAAAATCATTTAAAATAGTACAAGTTTTTTTAAAAAACAAATTTGTTGGAGTTGAGAAAATACAACACCACAGGAGCCCAAATGATCTCTGCAAGCTAAAAAACCTATTACAAGGAGAAGCAAGGAAGCAAATCACAGAAGGAACAAAAACACAGGAAAAATATGCTCCATGCATATTTTATTCAGTTTTTTGCTTTTTAGCACTCTGGTGGATATCTTGGTTGTTTGAGGTCCTGGGATCTCTTCTCTGGGTAGGATGCCTCTATTTTGGTTCTCATTTCTCTTTCCAGTCATCTTATCATTATAGCTTGTATTTATGCAAATGCACTGAGATAAAGTGCCATCATGCATTTTTTACTTGGGATCTTGCACATTGTGTGTCTTGTTGTACATGCACTCCTTATAAAGTGCCATGAGGGGGTTGATGTTTACCTTGTTTGCCATCTACCGTTGTCGAGTGAGTGTTCCTTCCATGACATTCACCTCATGATGTGTGTCAAGTGAGTGTTCCTTCCACGACACCATGTGCTTTTCTCAGCACCTTTGTTGTTCTTGGTTCTTCATCATGCAGTTCTTCTTGGCTGATCTTTTCAGTGTTCCTATCCCTCTCCCTCTTTAGCATTATGGGGAGGTTTGTCCTATTGGTTCTAATGCTTTCATGGTTCGATTGATTAGCTCTTCAGGCTTTGGTTTCTCAAGCCATCTGTATCTCCAATTTCAATTGTTTGCCTTGTTTGCCTTCTGATTCAAGTAGTCTCATTTGAGGGCATTCATACAAATTACAGTTTTCTCTACCTGGTCATGTTCTATTTCAGTGGAGGTTCTTCAGATCAGCAGTTTCTCAGAGATAGTGTTTGCATCCTTTTCATGGTTCAGTGGTGTTCTTTTTCATCTCTTTTTGGAGTAGAGTTTTTTCCCACGTGGTTTTCTCTATTTCTTCAGTTCATAGAGATTTCATTGTATTTGGGTACCTGATCAGGCCTTGTTGCTGGGACCCATCTTTCTTGCTTTCAGTAGCTGTTATAGGTTTTAGCTTCTCCCTAAGTCTAGCTTAAGGGGGGGTGTTAGAGAATTCGGGTATTTACTTGATTAATTAAACAATATTTGTTTAATTATTTAAGTTCCCTTTATCTCTTTTACACTTATGCTAACTTTAGGTGCATAATAATTAATTCTTTTATTAATTATTATGTGCAAACCAGGTTTTCCCTTTTAGGGTTTCTTGACCTATTAAAGGTTGAATTCATTGTTTTCATTGTATGAAGAAGGATTATTATTGACAATACATTTTTGGATATTATTGAGCTCTCATCGTTTGGAGCATATTTTTCCTATGTTTTTGTTCCTTCTATGATTTGCTTCCTTGCTTCTCCTTGTAACAAGTTTTTTAGCTTGCAGAGATCATTTGAGCTCCTGTGGTGTTGTATTTTCTCAACTCTGCAAGCTGAAAAACCTATTACAAGGAGAAGGAAGGAAGCAAATCACAGAAGGAACAAAAACACAGGAAAAATATGCTCCATGCATATTTTATTCAGTTTTTTTCTTTTTAGCACTCTGGTGGATATCTTGGTTGTTTGAGGTCCTGGGATCTCTTCTCTGGGTAGGATGTCTCTATTTTGGTTCTCATTTCTCTTTCCAGTCATCTTATCATTATAGCTTGTATTTATGCAAATGCACTGAGATAAAGTACCATCATGCATTGTTTACTTGGGATCTTGCACATTGTGTGTCTTGTTGTACATGCACTCCTTATAAAGTGCCATGAGGGGGTTGATGTTTGCTTGTTTTCCATCTACCGTTGTCGAGTGAGTGTTCCTTCCATGACATTCACCTCATGATGTGTGTCAAGTGAGTGTTCCTTCCACGACACTATGTTCTTTTCTCAGCACCTTTGTTGTTCTTGGTTCTTCATCATGCAGTTCTTCTTGGCTGATCTTTTCAGTGTTCCTATCCCTCTCCCTCTTCAGCATTATGGGGAGGTTTGTCCTATTGGTTCTAATGCTTTCATGGTTTGATTGATTAGCTCTTCAGGCTTTGGTTTCTCAAGCCATCTGTATCTCCAATTTTAGTTGTTTGCCTTGTTTGCCTTCTGATTCGAGTAGTGTCATTTGAGGGCATTCATACAAATTACAGTCTTCTCTACCTGGTCATGTTCTATTTAAGTGGAGGTTCTTCAGATCAGCAGTTTCTCAGAGATAGTGTTTGCATCCTTTTCATGCTTCAGTGGTGTTCTTTTTCATCTCTTTTTGGAGTAGAGTTTTTTCCCACATGGTTTTCCCTATTTCTTCAGTTCATAGAGATTTCATTGTATTTGGGTACCTGATCAGGCCTTGTTGGTAGGACCCATCTTTCTTGCTTTCAGTAGTTGTTATAGGTTTTAGCTTCTCCCTAAGTCTAGCTTAAGGGGGGGTGTTAGAGTATTCGGGTATTTACTTGATTAATTAAACAATAATTGTTTAATTATTTAAGTTCCCTTTATCTCTTTTACACTTAAGCTAACTTTAGGTGCATAATAATTAATTCTTTTATTAATTATTATGTGCAAACCTGGTTTTCCCTTTTAGGGTTTCTTGACCTATTAAAGGTTGAATTCATTGTTTTCATTGTATGAAGAAGGATTATTATTGACAATACATTTTTGGATATTATTGAGCTCTCATCGTTTGGAGCATATTTTTCTTGTGTTTTTGTTCCTTCTGTGATTTGCTTCCTTGCTTCTCCTTGTAACAAGTTTTTTAGCTTGCAGAGATCATTTGAGCTCTTATGGTGTTGTATTTTCTCAACTCCAATGCCTTTAATTAAATAACTATGCATTATTTAATTATTTTTTGTTCCTTTCCTCTAGCTAATCAACTATATTGATTATGCTATATTCCCCCTTTAATTTGTTAATTAGTAGCTATAAATCAATTAATTAATTGAATTTGACCCTTCTATTAAATACATCAAATGTGTAATTTGATTATTTGATTCATGTTGACCTTTTTCTTCTTAAATGCTCTCATAGAATTAATTAATTTAATCAGTTAATTCTATTTTTATCACATGTCTACTAACTCTAACCCCCCCCATCTAAACTTTCCTCTATCCTCACCTACCTAGCTAACCATGGGTTTTAATCAACCTTATCCCTTTGTCCTCACCATATGTCTGCACATTCTCAAAATATCCTAAATTTCCCAAAATTTGGGGAAATGTATTTTGAATTTGAGAAAATTGTCCCAAATATCCCAAGACATGGAAATATCTCCATATTTGGAATATAACCTTCCTATTTGGATGTCTTACTCCCAAATAGGCATGTGTCCATTCCTTCCAATTCCACTTGTCCTTCTTAAGGACACATGTCATTTCCATCTATGAAACTTGCCCTTCTCAAGGACAAGTGTCTTGTTTACATGCCTTCTTCATCTCCTATTTTAGCCTATTTAATCCCCTCATTTCCCTTCACAATCCATCCACTTTCATTTTCATATCATCAGAACATAGAATTATTCACTCATTCTTTTGCATATCCATAGCCATTTAGCATAGCATTTCCATCCCATTTTAGCTTAATCTTCATCTTGCAATCATTATCATGGAGAAAATTAAAGTATCTCACATAGAAAGCACACATCAAATCGAAGGACTATCAAATCAAAGGATAAATATAGACTTTGCATTTAACTACTTTTATTTGGTTTATATAGTTTTCTTCCTTCTCAGTGACCTAATTTTGAGTGTGGTTGAAATATGTGTTTTCTTGATTGTTAATTTCATCTTTTCAATCTCTTTAGTTTTGCATTCATAATTTTCTGCATACAAATATAATGAATTATAAATAGATCTAATGTAAGGCTAAAACACGCCTTCATATCTAACAATGCTCCATCTATAGTTTTTGAAATGGTTATCTACAAGTCACCTCTTCACATTGTTCCCTCTATTGAAATTGATAAGCTAAGAGAGAAATATGTAGGAAGGATTGAAGCATTGGAAGAATCCTTGATGAGATAAAGGAAAAAAACCAAAGAAAAAATATTGGAAGCATTAAACAATATCCACCAATTTAGATTGAAAAATATAATTGCTAAACAGGAAGAAGTATATAATAGGTACCAAGATTTGTTACAATATTTACAACAATGTAGAAATTATTCTCCTATTATTAAGCCTCTATTTGATAAGTGGCATCTGAAGCATCACACGTTCAAAATATTATTCTATGCTAGGTCACATAATACAATACAGATGCTCGACCAACACTGAGGAAAATAGAGAAGATGAGAAAGATTGTCATTGATGAATTTCAATATATAACAGTAGTAGAAAAGAAAATAAGATCTATAATTGACTTCTTTCACACTCTACAACATTGGTCTATTCTAAATTTTTTGAATGAGCAAATGCAATTGAAAAGTTTGAATGATTTAAAGGAAGAGTTTGAGATGGCATTGCCAAAGATTCTCCTATTGTTAAATGTTGGTAATAATATGAATATGTAGATGTTTAATGTTACTTTTTTTACAAGTGAGGTTGTTGTTGCACCAAAAGATTGATCTGTTAATGCCTGTTACAACCACTAGAATTATAGAATCTACAGGAGGCAGTTAATCTAGTCACAAACCTAAGCGTTGCACTACACAACACAAGGAGATCAAGAGAATACACCTTTCAATAATCCTCCTAGCACAAATGACGGGTTTGAACCTATGACCAAGCTCTGATACCACTTGTTACAAGTGCGGTTGTCATTGAACCAAAAGATCAACTTGTTAATGCCCGATACAACCACTAGACTAATGGAATCCACAGGATGTGGTTAAGCCATGCCACAAACCCGATCTTTGTACTACATAACACAAGGAGACCAAGGGCGCACACCTTGTAACAACTTTGCACAATGTGATTCTAATGTAGAATAAATTATTTACATTTATTGAGGAAAGTAGACCTATAATAGATAACACATGGAGAGAATATTTGGCCCATATACAAGAATTGCAAACATTTAAATGGCTACAAGCGTACACATTTATCCAATGCCAAGAAATTTTTTTCCTCCAATTTTATTGATAAGTTATTATTCTTATTGTAGTATCACAATTTGTCATCGGGCCAATTTACACCTCATGTTTGTGCCCATAATTTAGTGTATCTCCTTCTCATCCCCTATCCAGGTTTGTTTAATGCCTTAACTCCAATTTTGATGCCATGTACACCTGCGATATGATTTCCTAAATGAATGTCCTTCTCTCTAGGGTTGAACCAATAACCCTAACTAAGGAGGATTGGGGTGCTAGTGCCTTGGTCCCCATTAGTCAAACCCTATTTTCAAGTATGAGATGGGTGCTATCTCTCCGATGGGAAATGAAATTTGTGGCTCTATATGATAGTTGGAGCTTGGCCAAACTGGTAAATGACCTAGATACCACTATATAAACACATATATGATCAACCTAATTTCATCCAAGCATCACAAGTATTCATCTATATTCAACCTAAGGCATCCATGAAGTGTTCATCAAGAATTTTTAGAGATCTTTAAGCTTACATATTCTTCATTCATTCATTATGAAGGAAAATTACATCATTCATATGAAAGCATGTGTGTGTGATTAGGGTTTTGTCATGTTCATACCATTTCATACAACATATGTGATTACATTCAAAAAGAAAAGCATCATTATCAATAATTGCAGATCTAAGGTATATCTTTCCATTATTTATTTCAATATTTGAAATATTTCATTCAAGATTAATTCCTAAACCAAAGTTTGACATAGGAAGACCCCTATTCCCAATAATTTCCCCTTTCTTTTTGTGTGTAGGAAACAAGTGAAAACCCGCAATCTTTAGGATTGACATTATCTATAGAGACAAATAGATTCCCATTTGGACAACAAAAAGTGTGGAGGACCAAAGAAACAAGTATTTTGGTCTTGACAAAATAGGGACTCCTTCTAGGAACAAATATGAATACTCTCATATTACTCAGATGTAAGTTTGTGGCTCTTTTTGATGATCATACCTCACTACTCATACATATTCACTTTAATTTCAACATATTTACCCTAATTTCAACATTTCAATAATTCAACTTAAAAGAGGATATTCAACCCCCTAAATCCTAGTGAATCTAATAGGATTTCTTAGCCCTATCCTTGATGATTTGAGGCTAGATCTATGAGGTTCACTCATCTTTTAATGTAGTGGTCCCTTGGGAAAAATATTAGTGGTCTTCTCTCTTCTATGATGGAAACCATAATATTTTCACCATTACACTTATCAACAATTTTTTCATAGAGAATTCAACATAATTGAGCATAAAGGGTAAATGTATCTAGAGTTATACTTTAGATTATGTTGAAACTTCCGAGATCAATAGATCATGGGTCTCTAATTCCCTTTAATTTTATTTTAGGTGGCACTACTTTTTTTTATCTCTTGTGCCATTCATCATGTCTTATGAAATATTCTCTTTTCTTAAAAGGATTCCAAATGAATAATTGACATGGGTACATGGTCGAGTGCTTGTTGCTCCCTTGTTTGATAATTTATTTGTAGAAAATTATTGTATTATCTAAATATTAATATCAAATCAAGTTTTGATACAAGAATATAATTTTATTAAAATTGTCTCCATGAATGTACACAAATTTTTATATGAATCCAAATATCAAAGATGTCTTGGGATTCATCTTTGCATTCTTATTGTGATGTATGTTCTTTTTATAGATTTATTTCAAGAGAACAACTAAATTATACAGGTAAGTCATAGTGAACTTATATTTCTGTTGTGGATTTAAAGTAAAATTTTATAAAATTCACACATGGAAATCATTAATATAAGGCATTATTGTGTATATTTCCATTTATTTGAATCATACTGGTAGGAGGAGAATATTTTCTCTTTGAATGCAGAATCCATACCCTAGGATAGGCACTGATTTGGTGAATTGTGATAGACTTGAAAAGCACTGAGAGGGGGGGTGAATCAGTGATACCAAAACAATTACTACTTTAAACACTAATCAGTAGATGAACTTAACCAAGTAGTTAAAAAAAATACATGCTATCCAAAATGAAATAACAGCATCCACATAAAGTAGAACATCCACCATAACACAAGTGTTTATATGTGGAAAACCCAAATAGGTAAAAACCACAATGAGATGGAACTCACAAGTTAACTATCTGCAGTAATAGAAAACTGACCGGTTAAGGTCTTAAAAAGAGCTCTGCTAGGAGCGAATCTTGTTAGAGATCCCAAGCTTGATTAGAAGCTTATACCCTATTAAGAGTACTACCGTATTAAGAGTAACCTTGTTGGAGGATTTTAGAATCCAAACTAATGGATCACCTTGTTAGACGATTTGTACAATGAAGCTTGTTAGAGCTTACCCGGTTAGGGGATTTAGTTATGTTGTAATGGTTAGAAAATGACAAGAAATATTTGATCTGTTCTGAGTAGCACAAACTTGCTTGATCAGATTATTCTAAGTACATTCAACACTGCTCTCCATCTAAACACTTATCACTCTTTAGCAAAAGTATTCGCATAGATCACCTCTATTATATTTGTTCTCTCTTTTTTATCTTGCACAAAATGCTTCACTTTGATGTCTTTAAATAGGCATTCAGACGTTATGTCGGTCATAGGAACACAATTTCCTAGGAGTAGTGTATCTAGACATTTAAGCATAACTCATCATAAAAATGACCGCCAAACAAACGGTGTAGGTAATGCATCACAAAATTAGATACCGGTTAGAGCAGTCAATACCAGTTGGAATAAAACTAGTGAATCATTGTCTAGGAGTCTTCGACTTGATCTTCACCTTCAACTTAATCTTCACTTTGATGTCAACTTAGTGTTACCATAGGTTATCACTTAGGCACATAGAGGTTGACACAAATTACGGGTTAGAGATAGACCTTGCACATACCGGTGGGTACTAAAAACCAATTGAAGTTATACCGGTAGTCAATGTAGTCATATATGTGTGTGAGAGTGTTTCATCAATGATAACAAGTGATGAATACATTACAATTATCATCAAGCCAACAATCTCCCCCTTTGGCATTAATGGCAACACTTAGAAATTTTTAGAGTAATACAATACTGCTAAGTGTGCATACACAACATATTTGCACATTTAGTCATATTCCCCTTTTAATGCAATACTCCCCCTTAATGTATGCATAAATACAAAATTTTCAAAAACACACATACATATTATTACTCCCCATTTGACAACAATGCCAAAATGATAAAGTAAAATATATACATATATATAGAAATCTGTGTCAAAGTGTTCATCATATATTACAATTTTATACAAGTTCATGCATTGGATATTCTCATGAAAATATTATTGAAATTCTGCTGCATCAGAGATAGGGCATTCTTCCATGATTTCAGTATGTTATCCATATACTTAGAGCTAGACAGCAGCTGAGAATAGAATTCTTCCATTGAATCTAGCGTGTAGGTTTTAGAAGTAGTAAGAATAGCTTCTGCACTAGAGTAGGCTCTCTGAAGAATGTCAATCTATGAGGTGAGCTGACTCTTGAGCTCTCTTAGAGATTGGAATCTCTTAGCTCTCTCATTATCATACCTGTTCAATTTTTCATGTAGTTCATCTATAGACTGGTTAAAGGCATGAATAGAGTCCTAGATTAGGACATATGCCTTGCATAACCTTTCTATTTCCTGCTCAGTCTCAACTTGATTCTTATAAATATAAGAATAAAAGAAAGTAATATTGGAGGTAGAGGCAAGATACTTTCCTCCTGATTCAATAGCTTTCTTTAACAGACTGCTATTATGAGATAAAGTCATTTTGCTATTTTCAATGTTCTTAGCCAATTTATCTCCATATTCCTTCTTGTGGCTCTTCTCAGCAGATATTTGAGTAGCATTTGCAACTAACCGATCAAGTTTGCTGATAGGAGTAGGAAGATGTGCGATAGATGTTTCAGGTAGTAATTCAAACAAAACTTCTACAACATTCTGGATTGTCTCTGTCTCAATTCTTTTCTCTTTCAACCTCTTGTTGTGTGCACGAGATTGCATAACATTAGCAATCTTCATCATTTCAAAAGCACTCAAGGTATTCATGTCAATAGGTCCTACAATACTTAAAGAGTCTTCATCATCATCATCAAGTAGTTTTAGGTGTACTCTTAATGATGGTTCTTTCTGTGTTCTTCTCTATTGAATCTTTTGTTTGCTGAGTAATAACTTCCTCAGTAGACTCCTTTTGAGTAGTCTCAATGACTGGTGGAGATTGGGGTTTCTCTAGTTGTTCAGTTGGCGGTTCACTAACCTCTTTTAGTTGATTACCCGGTTGATCACCTGATGTAACCTGTACTTCTGTGATTGTAGGAGGATACATTTCTGGTGCAGTAATGTCTCCAGATAGGTCTATTGTGTCCTGAATATCTTCATCAACAAGAGTAATGGAATCATCCTTCTTCTTGGTTAGATAGAAAATGTCAACTTGAACAATTTCCTCTTCATCCATTTCTGGTCGAGGAACATCCTCTCTGGTATCATCCTTACTGCTTGAGTGGATGACATCTTCCCTCTGTTTGATTATACAGGCTAGCTGATGTGTCTCAAACTCAACAACTGACCTTTTTCCATTTACAAGATTCAGTCTTCTTACTCTAAAATCAAAATATGCTTTGTATTCCTCAGTTAAATCACTAATTCCATTTGATGATAGATTGGGAAAACACTGTACAAATACTTCATCAAAAATCTTCTTTTCTATTTGAGTGGCTTCTTCCCATTTATCTAACAAAGTATTATACAAAGAGACTGAAATATCTTTCTCCAATTCATGTGGAGATCTATTGTAATGACCCAAATAGGTTAATACTTGTTGAAGTACTTGCTTCTGCTCATCTTCAGTAAAAGAATCGTAATGTTCTTTGACATTGTCAAACCTGTTTCTTCCCAATGACTTCATTGTTCTTTCAAATGTTGTGTCAGGTTTGTAGGTGGTAATGTCTATAGGTGTAGTTGCCTTCGGCACTACCTTTACCTTCTTAGGTGTTCTACCGGTTGCCTTTTCCTTTTTAGGTTCTTCTTCAGATTTTGTACCCTCAGACTCTAGTTGCAAAATCATTTTGTTGTTCCTCTTCTTTGGTACACTCTCCTTCTTCTCAAAAATTTTAGGTGCTGGTTCCTTCATGGTTAGGACACTCTGAGTCACCCTTGTAGTTTTCTTCATAGGAGATTTTCATCGCATTTCTTTTGCTTTCCTTTTGCTTTTGCTATAGGTGCAGTACCAGTTTCAGTTGGTGTAGCTGGGACTACTAAGATGTCCAATTTTACGTTCTTTTTGTCTTTGGGCGATGCTAACAGAGTATTAGCATAGCCAACTAGTAAGTAATTATTGACCTTGTAGCTCATATATTCCATCTCTTCCTCCCTTGGTTCAATTGCTTGCTTCAAGAAAACATTAGTGGTAATTGTGAAGATTATGTCTTTCTCAAAGTGTTTTACCACATCTTCAAGTAACCTCATTCTTAAGCTCATCTTCTTCTGGAATTCATTAAAGTACTTGATCATGGTAGCTGAAAAGGTATTCTTCACAATCTTAATGTTGTTCTTGATCTGTGCATTGACCAATTGTTCTTTGGACCAGTCAATGTCACCTATACTAGGTTGAAAGTTCTAAAAGTAGAAAAACAACCCAGCTAATAGTTGACCAAATTTGAACTTTTGAGTATTGTCCTTCTTAATGGATTTCAAATTTAGAAATAGTTGGAGTCTGATAGCTTCACAAATATCATAGTTTGCATTTTCAATTATCATTCCATGTACTGCATGAATTGCTACGGATGAAACACTGTTAAGTCTACTAGAGTAGAACACTTGGTAGCCTATCACCATTGCTGCAAGTTTCACCGCATGGTCTCTAATATTGTTGATAGAAAAAGCACACCTATCGGATGTAGAACCGGTTAACTTGAAGACAATATCTTTTGAGATTATCCTTAACTCAGGAACTTTACTAGTTGAGAAATAACTCATTACAACCCTAATAGCCTCCTTGGTTATTGTGTAAATCCTCTCCAGATACATATTTTCACCATGAACTCGACTCAAAATTATCCTTATGTGTTCATCCTCAAAGTCTTCAAGAAAGTAGGCAACATTATGAAACCCTTTTTCAAAAACCCTAGCATATTTAGCTTTAATCTTTCCATCCTTATTACAGAGTGATTTCAGCTATAAAGATGTGAAGAAGTCCCAGATCTTCAATTTTGCAATCTATATAGCTAGACAAATCACCTTTTACCACAACACCACTCGGAACTTGCGACAATGCATTATATGACATAATTTCATCTACCTTTAGAGCTTCCTCAGGCTCAGCAGTGATCATCAACCTCCCTACAGACTTAGAAGTAGATGCCATTGTAGATAAACAAGTTTCGAGGTGGTATACAAGGAAATACCTAGAATCTTGCACATCGCTTCGTTTCTTGGTTGAACTGATCAAATGCACTCCCGTTCGCTTCTCTGTAGCTTCTGATTCAACTTGATTTCTCTTAATCACAAAGTAATTTGCCAATTTGCACCAAGACAATCTTGCTCTGCTCTGCAATAACTTCAATTTCTTTTTCTGAAAGAGTTAGGGTAAAAATGATAAGGTAAAACTTGTTTTTATCCTTTTTACCAACCACAATAAATGCTCATACTTTTAGGTTATAGACCCTAATTTCACTGCTTAACTAAAATACTAGTTAATAACACACCAACAAAAATCACCAAAATTCAAAATTCAAAAACAAATTCCTGCTTATTTTACAAAAGGGGTTCGGAAATGTTTTATTATTATGCTCCCCTTAGCCGAATTAGAGAGACTTAAGTCACCAGTGTTGGATTCTCTTCACTAGGTGAAGGAATGATTTCCTTTACAAACAATTCTTCACTTTTCTTCTTCCAAGTCTGGTTCATATCTTCTCTTGTTTCCTCAACGTAAATTTTTTTTTTGCCTATCTAATCCTTGAAAGAGTTGACTGGTTTACTATTCCTTGATTTGCAAAACTTTGCCAGGTGCCCCGGTTGTTGCAATGTAAACAGACCATACCAAATGATCTCCAGGGTCCTGGATTTCCTCTTCCTGTTCTTTTTTTGCAGTTCATAGCCACATGGCCAAGGTTATTACAAAAAGTACAAACAACATTTGTTCTCTTTTCCATTTCAAATGGACTAAACCGGTTGCCATAGGATCTTTGCCATTTCCTGTTTACCCGATTATCAAAATTCCTTGTCCAGTCACCATATGGTCTAAAATGCATGTGTGGTACAAGATTATTTGATCCATATCTGCACTCAATATGTTTATGCCCATACATTCCACAAGTGTAGAAATGTCCTTCATACTTTCTAGACACATACCTAGCATTAATATTGTAACTAGCATTCATGGCAGGTTTGTTCCTACAAACATTTGCAATATGACGAGGCTTATGGCAAACGAAGCAGACAGGTTTAAAATCCTTCTTACCGGTAATCTTATTTCCTTTAGAAGGAGCTTTGTTCTTTGGATTGTTGCTCTTTGTGCCAGAGGATTCACCTTTTTTCAGTTGTATGAAAACCAAATCCAGAGATATCACCCTTCATTCTCTGTGATTGAATTTATTCTTCTAGCATAGTAGAACTTTTAGCGAACTTCTCTAATTTCTCATTGGCTTTAGTAAGCTTTTTGACAAGATCTTCATTATGCTTAGATAGGTTCTCTTGTAGACATGATGCCAACTCAAGATCTAGCTTTAGGTTTTCCTTTTCTTCTGTTTTAGCTATTAAGTCCTCATGCATAGTATCTTTTTCCCATTTGATCTTTATGATTTCCTGATCTCTTGCCTTGATAAGATCTTCAGTAGCTCTTCTGGCTTCCAGTTCCTAACTCATGCGGATAGTGAGACCTTCCAGCTCTTTTCATAAATTCAGTTTCTCACCCTGCAACTTTTCAACTTCTTCTAATAAAGCATCAATATTAGCTTCATCTGAAGAACTATTTTCAGATATTTCTAACAGTTTTTCAGATAGCTCTATCCTCTTGACTTGAGAAGATTTTAGTTTGCCCCTAAGGGATTCAACTTCATTTCTACTAGCTTCTAGCTCTCTAGCCATCTCGAAGTAGCTTCTATCCCCCATGATAGTTTCAAGATTCCCTTCTAAATGGTTAGGCTTCAAAGAAGTTAGGCTCTGATACCAATTGATGCACTTGAAAAGCACTGAGAGGGGAGGGCGTGAATCAATGATACCAAAACAATTACTACTTTAAACACTAATCGGTAGATGAACCTAACCAAGCAGTTAAACAAAATACATGCTATCCAAAATGAAATAACAACATCCACATAAAGTAGAACATCCACCATAGCACAAGTGTTTATACGTGGAAAACCCAAATAGGTAAAAACCATGGTGAGATGGAACTCACAAGTTAACTATCTACAGTAATAGAAAACTGAACGGTTAAGGTCTTAAAAAGAGCTCTGCTAGGAGCAAATCTTGTTAGAGATCCCAAGCTTGATTAGAAGCTTATACCCTATTAAGAGTACTACCCTGTTAAGAGTAACCTTGCTGGAGGATTTTAGAATCCAAACTAATGGATCGCCTTGTTAGAGGATTTGTACAATGAAGCTTGTTAGAGATTACCCGGTTAGGGGATTTAGTTCTACAGTAATGATTAGAAAACAACAAGAAAGATTTGATTTGTTCTAAGTAGCACAAACTTGCTTGATCAGATCATTCTAAGTACATTCAACACTGCTCTCCATCTAAACACTTATCGCTCTTTAGCAAACGTATTCGCATAGATCACCTCTACTATATCTGTTCTCTTTTTTTTATCTCGCATGAAATGCTTCACTCTAATGTCTTTCAATAGGCATTCAGACCTTATGTCAGCCATAGGAACACAATGTCCTAGGTGCAGTGTATCTAGACATTTAAGCATAACTCATCACAAAAATGACCGCCAAACAAATGGTGTTGGTAACACATCACAAAATCAGATACCAGTTAGAGCAGTCAATACCGGTTGGAATAAAACTAGTGAATCGTTGTCCAAGAGTCTTCCACTTGATCTTCACCTTCAGCTTCATCTTCACTTTGATGCTGACTTAGTGTTACCACAGGTTATCTATTAAGCACATACCAGTTGACACAAAGTACTGGTTAGAGATGGACCTTGAACATACCGGTGGGTAGTAAAAACCAATTGAAGTTATACTGGTAGTCAATGTAATCATATATGTGTGTGAGAGTGTTTCATCAAGGACAACAAGTGATGAATACATTACAATTATCATCAAGCCAACAAATTGCCTAAGTTTGGTTGAGAAACAACCACATATTATGAAATCAATTTATTTTTCATGTTTTTAGTAGCAGTTTAGGCTAGAAATCTCATTCTCAAATGTTGAAGAGATGTTTAATAGCTAAGAAAAAAGCCAAATTCAAGGTTTAAACTCTATTTTCTATGGTACAATATGTGAGAAAATATTTGAAGTAAGAGGAACCCACCTTAGCCTTCCAGTCTCAAAATTGCAGAAGACATCGATCTCTTGATTAAGTCTTGTTCTTCGACCACTAATCCAAGATTATAAACATTGAACCCTACTATCTCATAGGAGACATTGAGGAATTAATTGTAGGAACCAACACATCTCGTTAACTAGCTTCGTTTTAGCATTTTCCTTGAAAAATTATTTTCTTCCATTAATATAAATTTTTCAAAGGATATCACTAGGATTATATCAACTAACTTGCCACATCTCATTAACTAGCTTTGTTTTGTCGATGCCCTCTTTCTAACTTGTGTTTTGGTAAGGAAAATTTTTCCCTGTTGGAGCATTTTGATTCAATGCTTGGAACACATTCATTTTATATGGGAAAGAGGGTTTATAGTTGGCAGATCTTTTTGAATGTTAAGATGGTAAATGACAGGTTCCCAGTAATCATATGGACATCTGATTCCAATCCTTGTGTATTTAATTAAGAGTAGAAATTTCAATCATTTAGAGCCCCTTTCTCCATTTCTTATCCATTGCTCAAATAGTCTTTGTTCACTGTCATAGTAGTTTTGATACATTGGAATGTGAAATTGCCTCTGCTCTTGATTTTTCTGCATGACATGCCCGAAAAAACCCTCAGATATTGAATATGCACTATCTTTTATTCTTTCGACTGCTTTCTTGTTCGGCCTACCTCAAATATACCTTGATAAACTTTATTAATAATTCCTTTTTATATTAATCATTAATCTTTCCTTGATTTTGGGAGAATTCTCTCGGACTGCGATGGTATTAATCCCTTAACATGCTACCATTCTCAACTATATTGTTTTTAGCCCTTTAGAAAATGCATGGAAAGCTAATGCTGATAAATATGATGAAACAGAATCAGCCTAGGCCATTCAAATTGTCTCATTCTTTTTGCCACATTTATGTAATTTATAATTAACTGAATAATTAATTGTCATAAATTAAATGTTAATATAATATACTCTGTAACTTAAAATTTCATTTATATCTTTTCTTATTTATTAATATAGCAATAAAAAATAATGTAATACTTGAAAAAATATAAATTAAAATATTAAAATCTTAGTAAGGATATAATAAGGAATAATTCAGTAATAACGATATGATAATTTTATAATATTTATAATATTATTATAATATGATAATTTTATAATATTTACGTTATTCTAATATAAATATAATAATTTATATTATAATTAGATTCGTAATAACATATAATTAAAGTGATATTTTGAAAAAACATATAAATATACATGTAAATTATATGATGTTCTTTACTATTATTTATATGAATCAATTATGTTTTCAATTATAGCTAAGAGATCAATTAGGTTAACTTAAAATTAAATTTTAATTTAATTGAAAATAATAATATTCTATGAGTTATAATATATTACTTTACATCTAATAACTCTAAATGGATGTAAATAATACTCCAACAATATCTCAAAACATATATAGCTTCTGCATTTTGTGTGATCAATTCAATTTTTTCATCAACATTTCAAATCATGTTCAATGAACCATCATCAAGATGAATAAACATGAAAAGAGAAATCATGCTCCCTTGAAAAATTTGGCAAACACATTTAAATCTAGAAGCTATCAAGTCAATTTATCATAGACTATGAAAATTTCATACATTTACTACTTTTTACTTTTGACATCCTATAGGCTTACCCCTTCAACCTCCTATAGATACAAGGTGCTAGTGGGTAAAGCTGTAAAGAATAGGGAGAACAGACGTGAAGGTCACACATGGCACCTTCAGACCACTTCATGCCAGCCAAAATACCACGTCAGGTAGACAAGTTGATAGGGAGAAGTGCTGAATATATGTAGCATTCGTCTCTTTCTAAGGGAATTTTCTTTTCCACTCATGTTCATTCTATCCTAGAGTTTTTCTGGACTCGTCTTTGGGGAAAAAAATTATAGCTGGAGAATTTTGAACAAAGGAATTGAACAAGGTTAGAAAAGGAATTCTTTATGCACGTCGACCATACTGTTGCAACTAAAGAGACCTTGCAGAGGCAGAACCTAAACACTTATTCTAGCTACTAAGCAAATTAACAATGTTAATAACATAAAAAATTTGAATAATTATGAATCTGAAATTTATCTGTGTTGGAAAGTTGTACTGTGTGTGTTGTGTATATATATGATTTTGTTATGTGACTTCTCCTTTACCTGTTAAATCATATTTTCTGGTGTGAAAGAAAATGTTTCCTGAAAAGAGAGCCATCATATGTTAAAAGGAGTTGAGGTAGATTTCTTAAGTTCAGTATGAGTACCCACATAAGGAATAACTGGAAAGAGAGGTATCATATGTTAAAAGGAGTTCAGGTAGATTTCTTAAGTTCCGTATGAGTACCCATATAAGGAATGACTGAAAAGAGATGCATCATATGTTAAAATGAGTTGAGGTAGATTTCTTAAGTTCAGTATGAGTACCCACATAAGGAATAACTGGAAAGAGAGGCATCATATTCTAAAAGGAGTTCAGGTAGATTTCTTAAGTTCCGTATGAGTACCCACATAAGGAATGACTGAAAAGGGAGGCATCATATGTTAAAAGGAGTTGAGGTAGATTTCTTAAGTTCAGTATGAATAGTCACATAAGGAATAACTAGAAAGAGAGGCATCATATGTTAAAAGGAGTTGAGGTAGATTTCTTAAGTTCAGTATGAGTACCCACATAAGAAATAACTGGAAAGGAAATTGGTGGAATTGCTGAGCTAGAAAAAAGTTTCTAAATTATAATTGAATGTTGTGCTTTGAAAATTATAGGTGGGTGTTTAATATTTTAAAAAGAGATTATGGTCTGCAGTAAAATTTTATTAGAATAAATAACATATAAATCATAATTAATGCATTGTAAACCTATTGAAGGAAGAATTTGTTAGTAGAAATAAAGAAGGTTTTACTCTGAATTTATATAATTATTTTTAGGAGGCTTTTTAACTGAATTATATTAAATTAGAAATAGAAACTATTTATAAAAGATTTCTTAATTGACATGTCTGCTGCTTTGTTTTTCCTAGATCTTTATGTAAAAAGGTTTCATGTAACTTATAAACATACAAACTACTATTTTTAGTAAGCTATTTTCATAAATCATATTAAATTAGAAATAAATAATATTTATGAATCTTAATTTAGAAAATGTAATTTTTATAATGTTATTTATAGATTTTTAAATAAATTAATTGATGAAATAAAAACTATTCATTATTCTATCTAGAAATAGAAATGATATCCAATTTGAAGTTTTTCCTCATTGTTAATCTTCTAAAATGTAATCTTCTAAAATGTAAGTGCTCATGGTTATGGCTTCTACTTGAGATTATGAAATGTAAGAAAAAGTTACTCTGAAGCAAATATGAACTTTTAGAATCTATTGGTTTTAGCTTTCTCTTTCAATGTCATTTAAATTTTAAAATTTCAATTTTATTATCAATAACAACATTTTATATTTTTATTATAACGATTTAATTAATAATTAAATATATTATGCCTGATATAATTGGATTTATATCTTTCAACATAGCTAGATATGTTGGCTAGATTTGGACTTGTATATTAAAATATTTATTTGCATAATATATGATTTGTTTTTGTATTTATTTACATAATATCTGATTGTGTTTGATTTAATTAATATATAATCAGAATGTACTTTTACTATTCTAATTTTTAAATTAGTTAATAAATACAATTTACTATTCTAATTTTTAAATTAGTTAATAAATGCAATCAAATATCTGGTTACAGCCTCCCACTTGGATATGGGGCTAAAGTTTTTAGGATAGTTGAGTTATGCATGTGTGAGAGGTTTGTTCTTGTTTAGCCAAGAACAAAATGTCTCACTTCTACAAGCCCGTAGATTTTAGGAAACCTTTTTCTATACAATATAGAGAATGCAACTTGATAGTGATTATTAATTAATTAAAAATTAAAATATAATAAATATATATATTTTTTATATTAACCATCGAGAGTAAGAGAAATACAAAAGAGAATCAGGATGCTAAGCCTCAACCATCAAAGTCACAACAAAAAGAATCATATATAAACAAAGCAGTATCATAGAATGTAGTCATGATTCTCAACCTATGTGGTCCAACCAGCCGGGCCTTCCATCCAAACAATGTTCTTCTGGTCTTGAATTTGGGCAAGCATAGAAGCCTAAGCATAAGAAGGTTCCTTATTGTCACTAATATCTTTGATCAGCTTCTTGAGAGCCTTCTCAAAGGAGGAAAGATTTTCAGCACACCTCATCCAGTTGCAACCATCCTTCATCTCGTAGGCAAACATAGTGGCAGACCCATCCTTCAAAAACCTGAGAAGTGTATTCCTTTCCAAGTCCATGGAAATGGAGACATGCACAACAATGTTATAAAAAGTGTGTCTTCGAAAGGACTCAGTAAGGGCTCTAGTGTGGCCCTGATACCTATCATCATTCCTAATCTTTCATATATACCAAAGCACATTAGCAGAAAGAATAGACCAAACAAGGTTAGCTTCCTTATTAAGCCCATGAATAAAACTAGTAATAATTTCCATAGTATTAATGCAGTGAGGAATTAGGAAACCAAATAAAAGCCAGACTTCCTTAGCAATATGACAGTCAAAGAAGATATGCCTACAAGAATCCGGAACTTTATAGATAGAGCATAGATCAGGAGAAGACATATCTCTTTTAAGAGGAAGCCTATCAATAAGAATTAACCATTTAAAGCATTTAACTTTAGGAGCGATGGGATTTTTCCACAACTTATTAAGAAACTTTTGCCACTGAGAAACATCCAAATCAGCATACCAGAGAGAATTGAGATGCTCAATAATAGAGTCATCAAAAGTAAGACATAATAAACATTATGAGCTTTAATCTTATGGAGAAAAGTGCCATCCAGTCATTTAAAGGAAGGAAACCTGTGAGAATCAACATGACAATCTTTAGGAAGGCTAAGATCTCTACAAGCAAGCTGGATTAATTTATAAGTTCTCTTATGAGAAAGGGGCAAGTCAGACTTGTTACTAAGCTCCTCCCAGGACATAAGAGAATTATTCTCCAGAATGTCCATAAAACAATAAATACCCTTATAAGCCCAAGATCTAGCAGAGCACCCCCTGGTGAGAGTGAGGGGTTTGGAGGAGTGAAGAAGATTCCACCAGATGGATCTTTCGCCATGCCCCACACTATTAGAATGAAACTTAGTGTTAATAAAAAACCTTCTAACCAATTCCCAAGCTTTCCAAATAGATTTAAAAACACAAGTACCTTGAATAGAGACATGGAAGTTCCCAGCCGTAATGTCACTAAAGAGAAGGGACTTCTAGGACTTAGCACTCTTAGGGACAACCCTTTGAATGTTGTTCCTAATCAAAATTTTCCAAGGTTCTTTCCCTTCAAGCGCATGAAAGATCCATTTAGTAGAAGGGAGATACCTTGGGTTATAAAATCCTTAAGGCTAAGACCACCAAGCTTCTTATCAACAAAGCACCACTTCCACTTACCAACATGTTTCTTACTACCCCCTTTGCCATCACACCATAAGAACCTCCTAATGGCCTTTTGAATTTCATAAATTTGATAGTTACTAAACATCCAAGCTAAAGAATAATAAATGTTGTAGGATGAGGGGATTTTTTGGCACACTTGGAGTCTACCAGCCAGGGAAAGAAACCTATTATTCCCCTTATTTAGCTTCTTATCAATTTTTTCTCTAACCTAGAGCCACATATCTTTGAGTGAAGGAGATATGGAGAAAGGAACACCAAGATATCTAACCAATTTGTTATGGCCACCCCATTGAAAACCAAACTGCCGGATCTAGTCGGGAGGCTCATCCTTCCACCCAAGAAGGATGGATTTAGATTGTGATAACCTGGCCCTCGAGACCTCACCAAATAATTTTAGTTTCTGATTGAGAGCATCAAAGTTCTTCCTATTGAGGTCAAGGAAAAGGGAAGTGTCATCAGCAAATTGAATGTTCAAGAGTTGAGAGTCATCAGGAAGGACTAGACCATTAACCCTGGGGGAAAGAGAATCATCCCTTAGAAGATAAAAAAGAGCATCTAAAGAAATAACAAAGAGAGAATAGGCTAAAGGGCATCCCTATTTGATGGATTGAGAAAGGTTAAAGGGTGGGGAGAGAGCACCATTAATCTCAACAAGAGCATAGGCTAAAGGGCATCCCTATTTGACAGATCGAGAAAGGTTAAAGGGCGGGGAGAGAGCACCGTTAACCTCAACAAGAGAAGAAGCATATTTGAATAAAACTTTAACAAGGTTACAAAACTCTCTAGGGAAGTCGAAGGCTTCGGACATTATGATGATAAAACCCCATTCAACCCTATCATAGGATTTTTCAAAGTCAAGAAGGAACATGGCAGAGTCTTGACCAGAAACTCTAGCCCATTCCATGGCCTCCCAGCTAGTAATTAGATTCTCAAGGATGTACCTGCCCTTGATGAAGCTAGTTTGGCTAGAACAAATGAACTTAGGGAGAGTTTTCTCAAGTCTGAAGGCGTGGACTTTGGCAAGAATTTTATAGGAAACATTAAGGAGAGTAATAGGTCTCCAATTTTTTATAAGAGGTATGTCACCATTTTTAGGGATAAGTTCAATGATTCCCTAATTAATATCACCACCTAAGGTCCCATTTTCAAAAGCTTCCAAATATAATGCAGGTCTTTGCTAATCCAGGAAATGTTAGCTTTATAAAACTCAATAGGGAGACCATTCGGTCCAGGGGCTTTGCCATTTTTAAGAGAAGTGATAGCTCGCTCAATCTCTCCATTTGAGATCCTTTGTTTGAAAAGAAGAGAGTCTTTAGTAGAAATCCTACAAGGGATAATGCCCTTGCATCTAAGTCTCAATTTTTTGGCATGGTTAGAGTCCTCAGAGGTAAAAAGGTTCTATAAAAAGAGGGAGAAAGCCTTGGTGATACTGCCAATATCAATAATTTCATGGTTATCTATGATCAACCTATCCATTCTCTCCCTGGTGTTTTTATGCTTAAGCAAATTAAAGAAAAACTTCGATCCTTTGTCTCAAAATTGGAGCCACTGATGATGAGCCCTAACTATAGGCCCTCTAATCTAAACCTCTTGATGTCTTCTAAGAACATCTCTTGCCTTAGCCACTTTAGTAACCAAATCACCATTACTAGGGGAAAACTGACATTCTTCCTCAAGCGTAAGAAGATGACAAGTAAGAGATTTCTCAACAAATCTATAATCCTCAGCCTTTTTTTGCCCAATGGTTTGAAAATGTTTTAGCCAGGAAGAAACATTATAGTTCCATTTACTAACAAGGGAGGGGAGGTTCCTATTCTAATTATTAAGAAGTCTAATCATGTTGGTGGCAGCAAGCACCACAAGATCTTTAAGCAAGGCAACGTTAAGGAGGAACTTAGAGTTACAAACAGAGGTATAGGCTGAGGAGTTGGGGATTTTAAAATTAGAAATAATAGGGTGATGATTTGAGAGCGTAATAGGCCAGACACCAGCAAAATTACCTCTCTCATCCAACACAAAAGAGAAAAAAAACCTTGTTAGCATAAAAATGGTCAAGTCTAGAGTAAATTTGAGAATCACCTTTTTGAAGGTTACACTAGGTGAACCAGATACCACTATCAACACCTTTATTACCCACTAGAGGGTCAAACAATTTTGTTTGATGTTTAAACCTATCCCACTGGATCTTCTCAGGGCCTTTCCACTCAAAAGGGTTCCCATCAACTTTATCCTCTTGGTTCTCAATCATGTTAAAATCTCCCCCTCTAATCCACGGTATATCATTCAAGGAGGCAAGGTAGTTCCATAACTCAAATCTTTCTTTATAGTCATTGGAAGCATAGACAACACAAACCCCCAAAAGAAGAGTTGTCAATACTGAAAATGGCCCAAACAACCCTATTACAAGGGGAAATGCCTTTCTGAATAAGGTACTTCTCCCATTTTTGACTAAAAAGTAGCCCAACACCCCCTACCTCTGCGGTGGTCTGAACAAATTTTAGCAGAATCTTTCCAAATAAAATATAGATTAACTTCAAGTGTGAAATTGGTGGATTTAAGCTCTTGAAGCATGAGGAAATTAATATTTTTAATATTATTTTTTAAAAAATTGATAACATGTTTCTTGTCTAGAGCTTCCAGACCTCTAATGTTCCAAGAAACAACCTTCATGATCAATAAGAGTTAGGAGTCCTTAGTAGCCTTTCGGCTACTAGATTTGACGGGAGAACAATTTAGCTCCTTATTATTTTTCTTGTGTAGGGGACCCTTGTTTTTGGATCCCAATGGCCATCCCCTACTTTTAACATTGGAGTTGGGGAGATCAAGATCATCCCTAGAGTCAAGATCCATATGTGACTCAACAGAATGCAGTTTTGACTCATTATTCGGGTGAGAATGACATTCCTCATTCAGAGTGCATGGAATTTGTGAAAGGAGAGTACTATCATCACATTTAGCAGGGATAACATGGATAACTGAATCATCGCCAATTTTGTTAAGTATACTAGGAATTGGAACTGAGGTCGAATGCACATTGGTTTCATTATGGGGGGAGGGGCCAAATAGACCCTCAGTCATTTTACCATTGCGTTTGGGAGTGCCAAGAGTAACTGGAGGCCTACCTAGGACTCCTCCAATATTGGAATCACCATGCATCCAATCTAGGTTCTCAAAGGATTTAAAAATGGATTTAACAACCAATTTGGAGCCAGATTTACTAGCAAAGGATCGGGTGACCATACCATGGTCTAAGAGGGCATCAGATCTTTTATTCTTACCCTATTCTGTAGTCTTAATAGAGTTGATTTTTTCCAAGGCAAGTTGCTACGCATTTTTCTTCTGCATTTCTTTGACTTACAGGAGACCAGCTGCAAATCATCCCCCTAATCATTTTCTAGTTGCTTGAGGGCTTGCTCAATTGGGGGGTTGTGAGGGGGGTCTGCATTAAAACAACCAAAATCAGGGCAAGGAGTGAGCTTGTTAGAGTTTCTCACATCAATGGTAGGATTATTCTCAAAAGTTTTATTGTTAGCTTCAATGGGGATAGGTTCACTAGAGGAGACCACATGAGTAGTATTCAAAGGAATAGAGGGCCTCGGGTTATCAACACTCGGTTCTTTAACATATTTCTTCCTTTTAATGATAGGGCAATCTTTGCGAAGGTGACCTTACTTCCTACAGAGGAAGCAAGTGTTTAAACCTCCAAGGATTTCAATAGGACATGAGTAGATTTCTCCACCTATGCTAAGGTTATGCACTTTAGGGATGTCAATCCCAGGTTTCAAGGAAATTAGCACACGAGCATCAAGATGGGGGATGAGTCTAGAGGTGTCATCCATCCTAATGACCTTACCAATCGGCTCATTTATATGGGGAATGAAGTGCCATAAGAATGGGACAATGTTTTTATCCCACTTGGTTTGAATGAGACTCGACCAAGTGGTTAGTGGGTGAATGAACAATATTGAAACTGACAAAATAGAGGTTTAACGTAAAATAGAGGATTTCATAACAATAATCAGTCAACCTGAGGATTGGGGAGAATCGCCTTCAAATTTGAGAGGAGACCAATAAGAGAAAATAGATCGAATGGTAGTAGGAAAGTATTTTTGGATAAGGTTCCAAATAAAGGATTCATACTATTTAAGTAGAAGAATAAGATGTAGGGTAATTAGGAAGATAAAGGATGGTTTAACCTAGATACTTAAAAATTCAAATCTATGGTAATTCCTACAAAGACTTAAGGCCAGTATGGCGAGATCTTGGAGATTTTGGAGTTTTTTGTGAAATGGACAAGAGAAAATAGATAGTGGGACGACATAGAAGAGTGGTGATCAACACAATTCGAAGGTTGGGTAAGCATCCAAACCCTAGAAACTGGTTTTTTCTTAGTAGACTATATAGATAAATATTTAAAGAAGGATATTCTTAATTGAAAACTTGATTTCTATGAGGGATTTTTCTTTAATCAAATAGATTGGGAATTTAATTTTGATCTAATTAACCATAAACTGAAGAGATTCTTGAAATGGATAAAATTCAAAAATTTACCTTTTGAATATTGGAGTTTGGAGGCTCTAGCAATAATTAGTGATGCCCTAGAATCATTTATAGGGACAAAGGAAGGTTTTCTATGTGGAAAACTAGGTATCGAGGCCAAAACATTAGTTGATTTTGATAATAACATCAAATACTTAGACAATTCAGAAATCATTATGGAAAAAGACATATGGAGACAGAAAAAATAAATTGATTTGAGTGAGAAGGAAGGTAGATGTATCCTTGGGCTTGGATTCCATGCAATTTGCTCAAACGAATTTCAGGTTGATACAAATTTTAGGACAAAAGGTCATTCTCCCAAACCATTGGAGGGGACCAAGGAAATAGAATAGAATCCACAATTGGATTCAACAAATCTAGGTTTGGAAAATGGGGAATGGATAGAAACAGAGCCATTTGATTCCAAACTTTGGACAACAAAGGATCTTCAAGAACCTAATGGAATACCAATTAGATGTAGATAAAGTTGTTAAGAAACTAAGTGAAGAAGAATTAACAATGGTAAAAAATGAAATAAATAGTAGATTGGCTACTTTGACAAATGAACTTATGCAACAAACCTAAGCTAATGAGAACAACCTATGCCTAAAGACAGAAAAATAAAAACTGTAGAGAGGAAATCTGAGAGCATAATGGGTAGCCCACTTAACAATGATGGAGAAGATATGAATTCAATGGGCTTTGAGATAGAAATGGTTAATGAATTTCTTAGCATTACCCAAACCATAGAATATGAGGATGAGGAGAATATTAAAGAAAACACAAGGTGATAAGGAAAATATTAGAGTTGGATGATTTGGAAGAGGTCTAGAAGAATGCTCTATTTGGGAATGAAGAGAGACCTACACTATTAGCAGAAGTGGAAGATGGAGTTAAAGGTGTGCTCCTTCAAAACATGGCCAACAAATGCAAACCTAATTGTGGATTTTTATTAGAAAAAAAAAGGGAAGGAAATCTCTATTTGAACTAAGATCTAAAGATGGGAATATAGAGGATCAGACCAAAATAACATCACTTCTAAAATTAAGAGAAGCACCCTTTCCTAGAGGCCATGTTGCTCCTAACTTAGATGGCTTAAATGCCCCTAACAAACAACATATGGTTAGGTAGTGGATCTCTAGTTAAAAAGCAAATGTAATCCTACTACAAGAGACAAAGCTAACCAATGATGAAATGATTCCATTTTTTCAAAAACTTGGCAATTGGAAATCGATATGGGTTCAATCAAAAGGTGCTTCTAGGGGAATTGTTATTCTTTGGAGATCTAGAGGGGTTTTTTTTTGACAAATTAGTTGATGGTAAAAATTGGATTGGAGGTAGAATTAAGAGTTTATCCCTTAGTTTTGATTTCATATTGATTAATGTTTATGGGCTTATTTCCATCATCTCTAAGAGGTAATTCTAGAAGGAATTAAATATTTTTCTATCTGTATTTTCTCTTCCATAAAAATAAATATTGGGGGAGACTTTAATTATATTCTATATTCTTCTTAAAAAGGACGAAGTGTTCAAAGGGTCAGTCAATCACAAATAGATTTCAAGGATTGGATCTACAAAAAAGATTTACTAGAAGTTGTGAATGATGGGTGGGAAGAGGCGAGTGGGAAGTAGCGAGCAAGCTAGGTCTTATGTGGGTAAAGACTCAAGCGAAGGGGATGAGGAGGTGACACAGATAGTTTGGGAGAGGGCTATTTCACTTTGGCTTGTGCTCGATTTTCTTCCCCATGCATAGGTTGTGCTCTTTGCATGAGTTTGAGTGGGTTTGGAAGAAGTTTTGTGAGGGCTAGGTTTGGTTATGGAGGGGATAGAGGTGTTGTAGTGCTTGCAGGAATCAAGGTCGATGGTGACATTGAGGGTAATGTTGGTGGTTTATGCCATTCGGCTCCTCTCCTCCTGCACTCCTTTGCTATCCAAGGTAGGCATAGCATGTTGCAAGTCATTCTTGGGTGATGGGAGTAGGGCTATGTTGGTGAGTGTTCATGGCTCTGGGCATGAGAAGGTCACCTTGTTTTGGTTGTTTTTCTAAAGCTCTAAGTTGAGCTTGTTCATTTTGAATCTGGCGTTGTTGGTGTCTCCCCATGATGCTTTGCGGATTTGGAGATGGAAGTCCCATCCTTTTGTGGGTGGGGTTCTTAGTTTGTTTTGTTGGCCTTCTGTATATTTTTCTTTGCTCAAATTATTTGGGGCTTCCATTCATTGTGGGTGGTATGGCATCCTTTGGTTGGTTGTTATGGCATGTGTGTTGTTTTTATTCAATGATTTATCTATGTGGACCCTCTATTCTCTCCTTATTTCTTCCTTGGTGAGGGTTTCTTCTGCTCCTCTTGCCCATTCTCATGGATCTATATTTGAGGTGCTTATATCTCCTATGGAGGTGAAGAGGCTAGATAGGTTTTGAGTTGAGAGAGTGTTGTCTGGTAAATTAGTCTACTCTCCTTGTCCTATTGAGGTGGATACTATGTGTGATGAAGCATTTAGGTTGTTGTTGTTCATGTTGCTAGTTGAGAGAGCATATCAAAACCCTCATGGAATTATCTGCATAAGATTTTGGGTGCCTTGTCAAAACCCAGCATCCCAGATTGTTTTGCTGGTTGAGAGAGCCTGTAAAAACCCTCTCTGCTTCTTATCTAGAAGGTTTTAGGTGCCTTATCGAAACCTCGTGTCCTAGATTGTGCCTTCAGGATGAGCTTATATTTTTTGTGCCTTGATAGGTTGTGGGAGCCTTGTAAACCCCACTCTCAAGGTTGAGGGAGCCTAGAAAAATCCTATGTTTTTTGTTTCTCTCAGGGACAGGTTGGGTACTAGCAGTGTTTAATAGCCTTGGCCAGTGTTTTTTTTTTGGTTAGTTTTAGGATTTGTGGTTATTTGTGGCCCAGAGATTCTATTACAGGTTATGGGAGCCTAAGAAGTCCCTTCATGTTGGTTGAGGGTGTCTGAAAAAACCCTCATTCTTTATTTTTTTGAGGTTTATTGTTTGCTAACTTAGACCCTCTGCTTGGGCTAGCCTATTTTGTAATTTTTTACACTTGATGTTTGGCTCGTGTTTAGTTGGTTGTTGCTTCTCTAAATTTTATTTAAGTTTTGTGCAGTCTTTAGGTTTTGGGCTCTGGATCTCGTAAGTCTGGAAGGTTTCAGGTCCTTTTTAAAATCTCTTGTATGCTGCTAAGTAGTCAAGTCCATTAATTGATGGCAATTCTCTAGTTGGAAGGGTTTTGAGGCCCCTTCAAAACTCATTTTATCCTAATCAAAAATGATTTTCTAGAAGTTGAGTTAGGGAAAGGATGTTCACGTAAAACAATAGGAGATTGCGATTTAACAACATAGCTTAAATATTAGATAGGTTTTTCTTTTCTAAGGGATCTCTCTACCTTCCCCTATGGGCTCAAGGCATCCATAATATGATGTTTTGGCTCAAACAATTTTCCAGTACAAGTCATGATTTTAGGAGACAAAAAACCAATTTTTTGTGCTTTCAATTTTGACAATATGCGAATGCGAGACAACAACTTTTTCAAGTTGAAAGAGGAATGGTGGATGGGAGAAAAAATTTATTGGCTCTAAACATTTTTGCATTGTAGCAAAGCTCAAAAATATTGAGAAAAAACTACTTAAATGCAATACAGAGAACTTTAAGCACATTTTCACTTCAAAAAAGGAATTATAAGTAGAGATTGATGACCTTAGCTAAGTATTTTATTCTAGTATGGATCAAGAAAGATATCTTAGAGATAAGGAGTTATTATAAATATATGAGGATATATTGGCTAAGGAGTAAACTTTCTAAAGGTAGAAATCCAGAGAGACTTGGTTGGCAATAGGGGATAAGAATTCAAACAAGTAGAGAACATATGTTAATAGAATCAGAGGCCCGAAGAGAGATGATGGAACCTTTATAGGAAAACCAAAGGAAATTGTTAATCATTTGGTCTATATTTCATATAGATCCTAAACAACTAGGAAGGTTCTAATTGGCATAATTTACAACCCTTCATTGACAACATTCCCAACCTAGTGAACAAGGAGAAAAATCGCATGTTGATAGGAAATTCACCTATGATGAGATTAAGGTAGCCCTATTTCAACTTCATTGGATAAGGCCCTAGGTTTGGATAGTTTTCCTATTGTTGTTTTTTCCCCAAATGTTGGCATATTATTAGGAAGGAGTTAACTGAGGCCATTGAGGTAGCTAGGAATTTAGGAAAATTCTTAAGGGAGATAATTATGCCTTAATTTCTCTTATCCCCAAGAAGGATATGGCAACAAGCTCAGATGTTTTTAGGCTCATTTCTCTTTATAATACTAGATCTACAATATCATGTCAAAGGCCTTGACAAAGAGATTAAAAATCATTATTCCTCATATCATTTGAGACTAACAAATAGGGTTCATTCCAAGAAGGTCAATTTTGGAAATGGAGTTATTATTTCTCAAGAAGCAATATACTCTATTCAATGCAATAAGTCCCCAATCATTCTCATTAAAATAGAAATAAAGAAGGAATACAACAAGGTTGATTGGAGTTTTTTCTACAAATGTTTAAAGGCCTTTAGGTTCAACAATCAATGGGTGAATTGGATTTTATATTGCATCTCAAGTCTAAGGTATTCAATTCTCATTAATAGTTCACTTGTAGGTTTCTTTGATAGCCCTAGGGTGATAAGGAAAGAGGATCCTTTATCTCCTTTCCTCTTTATAATCATGTCTGAAGCATTTGGGAGAGCCATTAGGTCTAATGAAGAGGAAGGGCTAATCAAAGGAGTTAAAATTACAAGTGGTCTACCAGCAGTGACCCATCAATAATTTTCTCATGATATGATGCTATAAGTTGATGGGAGGAAAAGGGAAGCAATGCAGTTAAGAAATATTTTAAAGTAATATGCGATAGATTCAGGTCAGGAAATCAGTTAGTTTAAATAAGAGGTATTTTCTTCTCAATGGATCATAGGACAGAAATTGAACTTCTACAGTTTCTTGGACACAAAGTAGGCACACTCCCATGTATATATTTAGGGTTACCCTTGAACAAAGGATTAAGATACAAAAAACTATAGAAACTACTTAAGGAAAAGATGGAAAAGAGATTGTCCCGTTGGAAAGGGAAATGGCTCTCTTGGGCAAGGAGACTCACTATGTTGAGATCAGTTATCTCTTCCCTTCCTATATAGCTTATCTCTTGTCTCTTGTTGTCAATTGGGATAAACTCAAAGATAATATAGCTTATGAAAAAAATATTTTAGCAAGTCAATGATGAGAAAATGAAGTTGGCATTGATCTCTTGGAACAAAATTTGTAATCCCAAAAAATTCAAAGTGGTGGACTTGAGAAATCAACTTTGGTAGAACAATTCTCTTGGGGCTAAACTTGCTTGGAGGATGTATCAAGAGCCTCATTTGTAGTGGGTGCATATTCTAAAACATAAATACTTATAGAATAATGATGCATGTGAGATATTTAGAACTCTAAACCCACCTAAGGGGTCTAGGGTGTGGAATTTCATACTCAATTGTAGATTGGTTATTTTGAAGTAAATTTCTTGGGATATCCAACATGGTTGGTCTTCTTTATTCTGGGAGGACTCCTAGCTTGGTCTTCCTACTATAGATGACCTAATGGATACTAGTATAATCAAGACTTACATCAGACATGACTAGGGAGATACAATCAAGGACTATGCAGAAATGCCAAATCTACACCCTTCCTTGGGATGGCAGTGGAGAAGCATAGAGGATTTTTCCTTACCAGATATAGATTTGATCAAACTTAAATAGAGTTTGGCGGAAAAAAGAGTGACCTTCAGACTTGGGAAAGATAAATTAATTTGGATGGGCTCCAAAACAAGGCAATATAATGCCAACAAGGGTTATAAGAGCATCACTCGGAGCATGAACTTGTTAAAGACAAAACTTCCTATGGAACTTTGTTGGAGAAATCTCTATCTTCCTAAGGCCAGAGTAATCACTTGGGCTTCTCTTCAAGGGAGAATGTTAATTGCTAAATTCTTTAGAAAAATAGGTTTTGAAGTAACTTTGAAATGAGTTTTATGCAAGAATGCTGAGGAAACAATGGAACACATTTTGCTCAGCTATCCATACTCACAAACTTATTGGAGATGGATTTGTGCTTAGTTAGGATGGATAAGGGCCCTTCCAAATGATATATTAAGTTTGTTCAAAGGTTGGCCAAAAAGATGGAGGATAAAATATCTTTGGAAACCTATTGATATGTAGCCCATCTATCCTTCTTTGGGAATTGTGGAAAGATCAAAATAGGGATATCTTACAAGATGAGGCTATGACAAGAGAAATTTTGACTTATAAGGTGGAAATAGCTTTTGTAGGGTTATCTAATAGAATGAATTCTTCTCATTTGGAAAAAGGAGTCAGATTCTTTGAGTGGAATAACCAGATGAAGAAATTTTTGTGCAGTTTAAAGATACTCACATTCTTTAGCAATGGAGGGGATGTTAGTAGGAAGGATAGGGAATAATGTTTTTGGACTCCTCCCCAATATGGATGATTCAAATGGAATTTTGATGGAGCATCTCATGTCAATGCAGGGATGGTTGGGGCTAGTGGGGTAATTCATTTCCAGGATGGATCAATAGTAGCAAGATACTCCTTACCTTTGTAAAAGGATACTTACAATGTAGCAAAATTCAATGCATTGATAGAAGGTTTATTTCTCTGCAAAGATTTGGGAATTGATACAATTGAGATTGAAGGGAGCTCAAGAATAGTAATGAATGCATTTAGGTCCAAACAAACCCCTAATTAGAGATTGGGATCTTTATTGGATAGGGCTTTGGAAATTTTAAACTTCTTTGAGGATTAAAGAATTAATAATATTTATAGAGAAGAGAATAGAATAGACAATATATTGGACAATGTAGTGGTTGATGGAATTCTCTTCTACAAAGTAGGTCCTATTGATGAATAAGAATTTTTAGGGGAGTGCTAGAAGTTTTGTATGGACAAGAAGTTGATTAAATATCCTATTAAATTTTTATTATGAATAATTGTAGGTTTATCTCTAGTTTTCCTCTTTGGTCAGTGTAGGACATTTGGATGTATTAGTTTGGAGATTTGGGTTGTTGAGTTGGCTACCCTTCCACATGAGACACGTTAGATATTATCCAATAGTAAGAAAATGTTATGTTTTTTATTGGTTAAAAGACTCATAAGTTTTACTCATAATTGTTTATTGGTCAATGTCACTAGCAATGCAGTGTATGAGGAGGTAGATTGGGTTGTGGCATTTATGAAGGATGAAGACATTGATTATATTGGTAGTGTTGATTCAAGTCATATAAAACCTGACGTGGAGCTACAAAGAATGATTGAAGGAGCATCTTTGATTGTAGGAGCTCATGAAACTCATGTCCTTAGAGTGGATGAGGTTGGTCCTTCAAATGTCTCTACTTCTTTGGGATAACCTCTATTATGTCATAAATTCAAATGTTTATGCTCTATTCATTTGTGTGACCTTGTTAAAGGCATTTTGTAAATCTTTGTTTTTGGGACTAAAATTTTATCACATTTTGGTTGATATGTTCTAGCTCTAGTTTAAGAGAAAACTATGGCATGTTTTGGGCTTGGACCTCTATTGTATAATATTCTAGCAACTAAATGCCTTGTCTTTTAGACCTACTTTTCCTATGTATAATGCATCATAGAAGCAAAATGGGTACATCTATTCGCATTTGTGCCTCTTGTTTATTCCCCCATCTTCCTTTAGAAATGTCATCTTGTATGAGGGGTGGTGATTTATATGTTATGATGATAACTACAATGGAAAGAATCAACACCATATATCAAATATCTCAATTTGAATTTGTCGGAGCGGTAATCATGTCAGCTTCACTGTCACTATATGGTTGCATTTACTTAAATGGAATAGAATAGAATTAATAATAAAATGGGTTTAAATCTCATAATAGGAAACCACTAACTAAATCAATTTACATTCTAATAGCCTAAGTCTGCATTCTAATAGCCTAAGTCCATAGTTGAGCTCAAACAAGACTATAATGGAAATCAAACAAAGTTTTGGAGGTTAAATAAATAACTTTGAACTTTCCAAATTTTGATTAGAATAGTGTGGCCCAAACCAAATGGTGAGCCCTCCAAAAATTCTCAAAGGCCTCCTATATGGAGAAGGCCAGCAAGGGTGTTTCGAAGTAGTTTTCAATCAGCAATTGAGACGCCACGGCTATTTTTAGTCTACTTCCAACAAGTTTTTTATACAAAGTTGGATTTACATCAGCTCCTTTGTCCTCTTTCCTCAATTTTAAACATGTTATTATAGGTGTTGGGGCTGATTTGCAATCCATCATATTAAATCTTTTTAAAATGTCACTTGCATACTTAGATTATGAAATGAATATACCTCTCTCATTTTGACTTACTTAAATGCCAAGAAAATATCTCATTGAACTCAAATCATTCATCTCAAGTTCATTTTTCATAGCTAAATTAAATGTGTAGTCAATTGATAGATCAACCATGAAAATCAAGTGATCAACATATAAATAAACTATTATGATCTCACCTTTCTCATTTATCTTGGTACACAATGTAGTCTCATTTTTACACCTACTAAAGTCATTTTGCAAAAGATAAGATTCAATTTCTCTATAGCATGCTCTTGGGGCTTGTTTGAGTCCATAGAGTGCCTTCTTGAGCTTGTAGACCTTGTTTCCATGACCCAAAATTTCATATCTAGGTGGGTGCTCTACATAGACCTCTTCTTCTAATATGCCATTTAAGAAAACCAATTTCACATTCATCTAATATACTGCCCACTTCTTTTAACTTGTAATGGCTAATATTGTTCTCCTCGTTTCTAAATGGGCCACAGGTGCAAATGTTTCATTGTAGTCTAACCCAAGTTGTTTTGAATAACCTTTTGCTACAAGTATTTCTTTATGCTTTTGCACATTACCATTTGCATTCAATTTTGTTTTGTAAACCCACTTCTTTTCCTTATCGAAGACTTGCTAACTCCCATGTTTGACTCTTTCTTCATTCATTGCATGCACCCATTTTTCTTCTTTAATTGATTCTTCAAAATGAATTGGATCTTCATCATGTGAATATAAAGAAAAAACAGAAAATTGATCTACATTATTTTCATCATCATTTTGCTCATAAATCTCTCTTAAACTTTTGAATTTTTTTCTTCTCAAGCTTGCTCATGTGGTGTTCGACATGTAACTTGAACTTGT
Organism: Cryptomeria japonica; assembly: GCF_030272615.1. Classification (NCBI taxonomy): domain Eukaryota; kingdom Viridiplantae; phylum Streptophyta; class Pinopsida; order Cupressales; family Cupressaceae; genus Cryptomeria; species Cryptomeria japonica. The sequence continues at coordinate 217,480,323 of NC_081411.1, read as the reverse complement.
TGAATGTGAACTTGATGGTACACCACCAAGAGTTCCAAATGAGGATGGTGTTTGCTGAATATTCAATGGAGTATTTACTTAAGTTTGTGGGGTTGTCCTTATGCCTGATGATTGTTTTCTTTGATCACTTTGTTGACCTTGAATGAGTGTGGAAGGAATCACATTTGGAGGTGTAAGTGATAGTATAAAATATTCACATTCTTATTGTGGTAAGTTGGCTGAAATATTGATTGTTTTATCTAACGTTTCATCCCATGCTTCATCTTCTACGAACTGCACATCTTTGCTGATCATAACTTTTTTGTTGATTGGATTGTATAACTTGTAAGCATTGTATTCATCACTATATCCCACAAATATACATATTTATCCTTTGTTTTTTAACTTTCTTCTTAACTCATCAAAAACATATGCATATGTCACACATCCAAATACTCTCTTATGAGAAACATTATGGTTTCTTCCACTCCATGCTTCTTCTAGAACCATATTGATGACACGTTTGGTAGGACATCTATTAATTATATATGTTGCACATGCTACAACTCCAAGCCAATTTTCATTTGACAAAAAATTTGTCTTCAACATGTTTCTTGTCATTTCCATTATTGTCCTATTTTTCCTTTCAGCTACACCATTTTTTTGTGGGGTATACCTTGTAGTAAATTGTTTGTGGATACCATGATTCTTGCAAAATTTTATGAAGTCATTTGAAAGGTACTCACCTCCTCTATCCATTCTCAATGCTTTGATGTGATGCCCACTTTGCTTCTCAATAAGAGCCATGCATTGGCAAAAATAATCAAACACCTTATGCTTATGTTTTAGAATGTAGACCCATATCTTTCTTGTGAATTAATCAACGAATGTCAAGAAGTAGTAGCTTTCACCAATTGAGGGTGTTTACATTGGCCCACAAAAATCTGAGTGAACAATCTCCAATGGTTCATTTGCCCTTACCGACTTTCCTATTGAAAATGATTCTCTATGTCATTTACCCAAAATCCAACCTTCACATACTCTATCTAGTTTTTCTATTAGTGGCAACCCCTTCACCATTCTTTTCTTGTGAAATAAGTTTAGGCTTCCAAAGTTAAGGTTCCCAAGACTTAGAGGTCATAACCAATTCTCATATTTAATTTTAGCTTGAAAAATTAATTGGGGAATTGTTGTATCTTTCTCTTCATCCTCTTGTGGGTTTGTTGGTGGGTGTGCTTCAAAAAATTCTGCCTTCAAATCTAGTTTTAGCCTTAACAAAAGCATTTTATTGTTGCTCATTTAGACCTTTGCAATAATCTGATTACTTGGAAATTTATCTAGAATTGTGCATTGTTTGTTCTTGAAAAAGACATGATACCCCTTTTGAATGAGATGCTCTATTCTCATTAAGTTATGTTTCAACCCAGGAGAAAAATACACATCCGGAATAAACTTTTTCTCCCCATTTTTTGTTATAATGTTGACATTTCCTTTACCCATGACTAAAACATTGTTGTCATTCCCCAATGGTACATATGATTTTACATTTTTGTCCAAACTAGAAAATATTTCTAGGTTCCCTATCATGTGATTCCTGCAACCTGAGTCTAAAAACCATATCTTTTTCTCACTTTCTTATGCAACATTACAAGCTATGAACATGCTATCTTGATTTTGGTTTTCTCTTGTGAAGTTAGCATTTTGTTGCCTAGAATCATATTGCTTACATTCATTTAAGTAATGCCCAAATTTCTTGTAATAATGACATTGAACTAAGGATTTATCATGCCTTTGTCTTTGTGGTTGATTTTGGCTTGAATTATGACTTGGGTTTTGACTACTACCTCTTCCAATTGAGTTTTATGGGCTGCCTCTTCCACCTCGATATGGATTTCTTCCTCTACCTAAAAAATTTGTTCTTCCCTTGCCTCTACTATGGCTGATCAAGACTTGTGTCTTGAATTCATGCTCCAAATTTGAATTTATCAACCTACCCAAACTATGCTCATGAGAAATAAGTGATCTAGATGAAGCTCATCCACTGAAAACTGTGAGAGATTCTTTGTCTCTTCTATGGCCACCACCTTAGATTCAAATTTTGTAGGAAAACTAGGATAGATTTGAAATCTTTTCAACCACTCTCCTCTCTTCAAGTGTCTCACCATGATATCTGATTTGATTTACCAGTCCAATGATTTGGGTGAAAAATGAGTCTATTGTATTTTATTCTTTCATGCATATGGTCTCAAAATCCCTTCTTAACATTTGCAACTTAGTTATTTTCACTTTTTCCATTCCTTGATAACTTGTTTGAACAATTTCCTTTGCTTGTTTTGACTTTGTTGCTTCTTGAATCCTTGGAAAAATGATTTTATTCACACCTTGAAAGATGAAGAAGAGGGATTTTGAATCCTTCTTTCTATTTTTATTTAATAAGTCTTTTGCTTCTTGAGTTAATGCATTATATGTTGTTGCATCAATTGAATTTAGGTAGCCATTCTCAACAAACTCCCATAAGTCTTGAGCACAAAACTTATGACATACCTCCATGACGGGTCAAGATTTCTTTTCCTTCCTTAGAACTGTGTACGGGTGTTGCAGCATCTTGAAATTTCAGATTTTGTTGAGTTCTTGTAAGAATTGCGTATGAGGAATCTTCCAAAGATACCAATATGTTTCCTCCCCTCTCTAAGTCGGAGACATATTCCATATAATGAATTTCAGAGTCGCTAGGCATACCTTGGGAACTTAATTCACCTACTTCTAAGATTGTTTCTCCTTTACTAACCATTTGAGAAAAATGAACCATCTCTGGGCACAAAGATCCATCATGTTCATCAGTTAAATGAAACACACAAGAATTTGTCTTGGGTGGTGGTGCTTCAATAGCAAGTCTTTGCTGAACAATGGGCAATTGCAATTGTCTTCCTCCACCTCCTCCCTATTGATTAGGATATCTCCTAGGAACATCTTGATATGGTTGGGAATAGGAAGTACTTGCTTTAGGAGTCTGCCTCTTTAGGTAAATTACATCATTCATTAACCGTTGAATAATAGGATTTGAGAAAGTAGTGGGTTGAGCATTGGATGTTTGTACCTCTCATTTCCATTTGCCCGTAGTGATTAAATCATCCTCTAATTCGACTGTGAGAGTTTTAGCAGCATTCAAATCAGCAACCCTTTGCCTATGAATCAAGAAACTTATTTCAGAGGGCATTCAATTAATAAAAAAACATTCGAGATTATCATCTGAAGGTTTTTGGTTAACCAGAATCGTGTGTAGAATCTTATCAAATCTTGCAACAAAGTCCCTCATAGATTCAGGTAGTTCCTTTTTCAACTAGGATAACTGAGCTAGAAGGGAGTGTTCATCTTCAGCTACCTTGAATCTAGCTTCAAATCTTGTCTTCAAATCTTGCCAGGTCGTTATCACACTATTTGGCAAATGATAAAACCAATCGATTGCTACTCCTATCAATGTCTGGATAAACAACCTGATAGCCACATCTTCATGTTGAACTACTATTACTCCACAGGCTACACTGAAAGTATTCAAATGCTCATCTATAGTGACCGTCCCATCCATGCTAAATTTGGGCAAATGATCCCTGGCAGCCTTTGGCAAGGGGTTAAGGTTCAAGCCTAGGTTCAATGGGCCTACTACTGCCCCCAAAGGGTTATTGGCCGCCATTGGAAGTATAATATTAAAGGAAGTAGGGTTGAATGAAATGGGTATGGCAACACCATGTAGGACCAATGCTTGACAAATTAGAGACGCAGGTGATGATGGCAAAGGAGATGGAGGTCTACTCCTTGCCCTTTGTTGGGGTGAGAAGGTGGATTGGAAATTTAGATTCTACAATTCTTCAAAAATAGGATCAGAAACCCCCCCTCTCCTCTGGGATCTAGTATATGGTCTGGAGTCTAGGGTGGAACAATCAAGGCAACCAACGTCTGGGAATATAGAATTGATTATCAGGGATGTGGATAAAGAAAACCCTAGGAACTACTCTTCATTCAATGACTAACATAGGCTAATCTGATTGTCTTTCTATTTTGCTAAGAAGAGCATTGATTCTATCATATTCTGTTTGACTTCTTCTATGCCTCCAAGCTAGAGTATCCAGCTCTGAGGTAATGTTACTTTGTTCCTCTTGTACCCAGTTTAGACTTGGTTGCAAGAAAGGCAAAAACCCTTCAAGAGGCAATACCATTTATGGAAAACAAAGTACACTATAATGATGATCTAGTTTTACAACCAGTTATTCTCTTCGCTCCCCAGCAAAATTGCCAAAAATTTGTTGGTAAATAGATTTGTCTTTCCTTATCTATTTAATTTAAAGAACTGTGAAACATAGGAAAGGAGACAAATTTTCTACCAAATTGTTGGAAAATCATCTAATTGATTAACCTCTAAATTTAGGTACAGCTCCCTCTAGTAAATATTCATTCGGCTCCAAATTACATACAATCAATAGAATGCTTTTAACCAGAAAGCACTTAAAGGCAATTGCATACACCAGTCGATACAAAATGAATGCAAGCACTGATCCATATATAACTTTTTATATAAAGCCAACAGACTTCATACGAACACTAAAACAAAATGAAAAAGCTTATAAAGATGAACTTAGCCAATAGTTTTTTGCACATATAGAAAGTATAACAGCCCCTTCCTAGAAATAGATTTACATAGAAATCAGACTTCAAAAATCAAACACAGATTTGAAACTGAAAATAGTTGTTAATAAGATTTCACATTCACTGATGGTCATCTACTTTCGTCATACACAAAATGTTCGTAGCTAATCTAAAAGATAGCCTTTTTCAAAAACTTAGTGAACCTTTCAAAGTCATTACATAAGATATTTATAGGTCACCAGACCCAATAGTTCTTTCTAACCAAAGTGAAATTAACTTGTAAGAGTTAATAGAAAGCAACCCTAACTATATAACCAAAATTTAAAGAAAATAATTAGACTCACTGGCAAACAACTGCTAGCAGTGCTAGTCATGAAATCTACTCAATTCCAGTGTGATCGCTTGGGTTGGTGTCTTGGACAGACACCATCATCACCTTGGTCGTGCTCCACTCTTGGTGCACTTTTGAAAACTCCTGGATTATAGTTACATGCGGCAAATTGATATGAATAACTCTCTGCTTCCAAAGCTCCTTTTTCCTCTTTACCATTTGCTCTTTATCTCTGTGTGAATCCAGATGATCGAGGCAAATGGTGAGCATCGATTCCACTTTAGAGATCCTCAGAAAGTCTTCCATGGACAAGGATTTCTCCATCTTGATCTGTCTAATGTGGCTGCCAAACTGGTTAATCATCTCCATAGTGTCTTCCAAAGTTTCACTGTCCTCTTTAAGTAATTGGACATCCACATAGTGTTTGTCCTTCTGCACGGTCGCCCTCAAGGCTGTTAACTTGCCACACAAACTGGCTAACTCGTTATAACCCTGCTTAATAATCTGGTTGCACTACTCAGTACTCTCCTTGCAAATGAACATTACATCCTCATTTAGTCCTGATACTTGGTTTTTGGCAAGAAAGTTCATTACACCATAACGTTGAATATCCCGCATCCGACTTTGAAATCATAGCCCATTTATAGTTCTCCTTCTGCCATGAGACCAAGTCGGAGTCCAAGGATTTGGTGACCTCATTGGCATCCTTGAAAATATGGACCAAGTCCGTTATGTAATTAGTTTCCTGGTGCATGATTGAGGTGAGCCACTCTAAGAAAACCTCAGCAATCATCCTGTTTCGCTGAACTTCATCCAAGAATTTTTGATTGCTAGGAGATTTTGGACTAAATGGACCTGAATGTTGGGACAATGGCAATGGGTTGTTTTGCAAAGCATGAATATACTGGGCCATCTACGTTAAACTTTGTTTCAACTCAGCCTTGTCTCTCTCATCCTTCCAGGTACGGGAGATAATTCGTTTAGTGGAAGTCTCTACATGCTTCACATCCACGGCTCTAGTTCCGACCCCCAAATCAAATTGTTCAACAACATAGTCCGCTTCTGAAGCCATAGCAACATCTTTGTTGGACTCAGATCTTGCAATGTCTGCTATCCAATGCTTCGTGCTCTCATCAAAATCAATCATTGCCTCTATTTTTAACTTTTTGTGCTTTGTAGACCTTCCCAGACATTTACTCACAGCATCCTCCATTGATACTAAAATCGAAACTACATTCCTTTTCCTGGTGATTGAATCACTTAACCATTTTGGTGCTAGAGTTAGTTCCTTTGAAGGCATGGGTGGAAACCCTGCTAAGGATGGCAGCGTACCATGGTCTATATGGGACTGGATTTTGAGTGTTCTTGAGTCCTAAAAAATAGTATCTATATCAATTGAAACCTTGTCTGCTTTGGAAATAGGGGATGTCATCTTGCTCGATGTATCCTCTGGGTCCAAATCTAGAATGAGGTGAGAAGTCAGCGGCTTGAAACCCTTCTTGGATCTCGATCTGGTAACTCGGCCAGCAATAGGAAGCTCAACCCCGATGTCAAGTTTCTCTTCTTTAACCCATGCCTGTGCTTTTCCTCCATCAAAAATGAGAATGTTAGTCACAATAGAAGTTTTACTTGCAGTACTCCTCTTCCCACTTTTTCTTCTTGAACTGGTTGCTCATGTCAGATGAAATCAGCAACTCCTAAGCCAATTTTCCATCTTGTGGATTACACTGAAAGTGTGTTTCTGAATACTAACTGCCATCTTCTTGCTCCAATCTACTTCTAGAAGAGGTTCATCATGGACCCATTTCATAAACTCTAAGTCAAGTATGTCTTCATCATCAGTGGTGACACCCAAAGTATCCATGGGTAATTTCATGTCATGAATTTGCCTCAAAGTTAGTCTAGACCAACTCCTCCATACTTCAAATTCATCCTAGAAACCCTCCCAATAATCCTCCAATTGAGGAACATGTTGATCAGGTACCACTTTCTTTACATACTGAGCAATGAAACCTTTTAAATTCAAGTTCAAGATTCAATGCATTAGAAACTGACCTACAGCTATAATGGCCTAAATCAATGGGAAAAATTTCGCTTGTGTCGGAGCCCTCACCATAATCTTTTGCGACATAAGCAAGCTGTCCAGATACTTCGATCAAAATGTAGGAATCTGAAACGTACCTGGGAAGTCTAAAGGGTTCACCCTTAAATCCTCTAACTCTTAAATAAGTGAAATGGCTGAACTGTATAAAGAAACTGCCATATATGTTGACAAGCTCAACTGCTTCTGTAGGCATTCTTCTATGCAAGTTACCCTATAATTCAAAGGTCAGTCTTCCAACAAAAACATCATTCCAATGGAGATAATCATCAACATGCCCTTTCAAAGTCAGATTAGGATGATACTCATAAATCCTCATGCCTTGAACCCATTTTACATGAGACAACCCCGACCACTCTCTCACACAGGCAAGCATGTATAACAGATAGGATGACATATAAAAATTAGGCATTCCAAGATAATTACTCAAACCTTCATGTAACCTTTCCACAATAACAGTTCCCCAGTCAATGAACTGGCTTCTATCCAGAGTGACCTGGATGAAGAAATACATCCAATCTTCCAAGTAAAAAGAGTGAGATTACCCTTCACCCTGCTCAATAGTATGACCAAGTCTCAGATTGCTGGAATCAAATGTTTATGAGTTAAAGGTCTTGGCAGCCTCAAGCCCCCTTTTTGGAATCTTAAGAGTCAATTCTATGCAATCACAGTTCTATAATATTGCTTCTTCTCAGAGAAAATCTCGTAAGATTTACCAATGGTCTAGTCTTCATAGGGTTCCCGGTGTGGAATACCCATGGCTACCATTACCGTCTATCTATCAATAGACAACAAAACTTCACCATCATTTTTCCTTATGCACCTATTGCCCTTGTCATAATGATTCATACATTCTAAGACTAACTCAAGGCAGAGAGCAGTTGTGGGAAAGGCGGCGACTTCCAATAATCCGCTCTGAGCCACATCTCTCATCATGGGGTCTGCAGTTGAATTCTTTACTCTCTCTAGAAAGACATCTAAATCTAGTTGAACTAGCACTATATCACCCAACTCTGGTAAAGAGCTTACAAGGGAAGACGAGCTCATGAATTTGGGAAAACCAAGCCTCATGTTTTGATTCGTGGTTTTCCTGAATCAATCCCAGGCAAAGAAGGAAAGTGAAAACAAAAAAAAGCAGCTAAAAGAACACCCAGATCTTTTAAAACAAACTGCAGCAATTTAAAAAATTGTTGAACATACCTTCCTCTACCCTCTGTAAACCTCTATCGCAGCCTATTTTTCCCGCTCTGAAAACTCCTTCTCAAAATCTTCTCAAGAAAATAATAATCCTGATGAGACAACTACTTAGTTTTAAAGCCAAGAAAATCTTTCCCATCATTACTTAAGTTTCCTTCATTACTCCTTGTTCGTGTGACCTTACTTTGAAATGATTGCACTGAGGTATGCCTTAACCATTAAGTCACTTCTCCTCTGACACAACAGATCCTCACACATACTTGCCATAAATGGCAGATTTCAAATTATTAGAGAAAGAATATTCCTTCCCTCAGCAGCCATCTATTGTGTTATAAAAGTTTGTACCGTCAACACATGCCAAGTCACATGTCTTACAAGGAACCTATACATAAAACTCAGAGCCTTGCAAAACCATCACAAAATGATATTAACATGAAAAATCTTGAACCTTGAAGCTTGAAACAAAAAGGTTCAAGTTCAAGGTTCAAAGAATGCAAAATGCCGACAAGAACTAGCAAAGCTTAAAATTGCGCGGGAGGAAAGATATTAGAAACAATGCCCATTGAACTTTGAACCTTGAACCAAAAAGGTTCAAGTTCAAGGTTCAAGATCAACGTAGTGGAACCTAACAAGGACCAAATGACATGAGCAAAAATTTAAGCAAGTTCTTGATCGATGAATTAGACAACCATTACATCATACAGGGACGCATATGGAATGAAAATTTTATATGGGCCCAACAATATACAAATTATTCTAATGCATATAATATAGAGAATAGTGTGTTTGACAAATACAATAGCACATTCACAACAAAGAATAAATATGGACTCAAACGCGAAGAAAAATAAATGATTGTCTAGAATTGATACATAGACAAATTACAACCTCAACCAAACCTTCACCAGGGTGATTTACAATCCTAGAAGAAGAATATGACATAAAATATAGAAGGTCTATTAACTAGAATCAAAGCAAATAGCCTCTTCACAATAACGTAGAAAAATTATTTTTGTCAATCCGAAGAAGAGGAAGACAATACATGGAGAAACATAGATATAGACTCCTAAAAATACAATAATTGAGAATAATAACAATGAAAATAACACATATAGCACCATACTCTAAAGGATACTGATGCCCTCCTAGATGACACAATGTTAGTCTAAGATCAAACAACACAAAACACACAAGATGTTAGAGTTAATCAATCTAAAACCAAAACATACGAAGGCATTCCAAAGGAAACACTAAACACATGCTAATTAATCTAACTAAAGTAGTAAAGACAATGAGATATCTCCAACTATCTCTTAACATGATATTAGCTCCTTCTCCCTTGCTCCTCTCCTCTCCAAGTTCCAAAATAGTGTAGCTCTCAGTAGCTTTTTGCACTATGGATGCTTATGGAGGATTGAGATTGTAGTATAGCTCCAAATATGAAATAAAATAAAAAAGCTAATTTTAATGCTAAAATGATTGATTTTACCAAAAAGACAAGATTTAGTTATGCTATGCTAAAATGCTCTCTAAAATGTCTATAGCTTAGATGCATACAAGTTTTCAGGATCTGGTTTATGAAGGAATGGGCTCTATTTATAGGAAAAATGGAGCAATGGATGGCCAGGATTGAAAGGTTTAATCAAGGGTCAAGTTTGAAAGTTGGGGATCCATGTGCACAAATGGCACCAATGAAATGGTGACAAATGTCAACATACGGTTGGGTTGAAAGAAGAGGTTGGAGGCATTAAAGGCCTGAGAAGACCTCATGGTTATCTAAAGGCTAAGAGTCAAGCCTAAATAAGGATTACCCACTGAATTAGGAATTAATCCAAGGATAAATCTTTGTGCAAATGATTAAGAGATAATCATGGTCAAAGCATTAAATGCTTGATGAGACCTTTGGGTTGGGTAGAGGTTGAGTCAAAACAAATGTTTTAACCATGTGGGAGGGTTGAATAAACCATTAATGGTTATTGGAGACTTTGGGGAATTAAGTGGTTGAAAGTTGGAAGCCTTTAATGGTTTTCAAAGACTTTGAGGGTTAAGTGGTTGAAGGTTGAAAGCCTTTAATGGTTATCAAAGACTTTGGGGTCTTTGAGAAGTGACTCCATTTTGCTTAGGAATGTGACAAAGTTTAGAAAATGGATTAGGCTAATTAGGAAAGGGTTAGAAGAATCTAAAAGGGGATTAGATTTTGCAAGTGGATTTGGTGGGTGAGGGAAAATAGGATTTTATTAAAATAAAAATTCATTTATTTCAATAAATGTGTGCAAGTTGCATTTGTAGGAAAATGCAAGTGGGGTGGGGATAATGATTTAAATAAATGTTTTATTTAATTTATTTAAAAGAGGAAAAGGGATTTTATTAAATAAATTGATTTTATTTATTTAATTAAATTGGAATTTGATTTTAATGAATTAATTAAAATAAATTGAATAATTTATTTAATTAATAGAAGAATGTTTGGGGATGAATTAATTAAATATTAATTTAATTAACTGGTGGCTAGTGGATTTTTAACCAAATAAATACGAAATATTCATTTAATTAAAATGGACAGATTTATGTGACTACATTTGCCCCTCTTTGAGACGGTGCAGTTTATCGCATCATTTCAAAGAAAGAAAAACTGGTGTGAAGAAATACCCCATAAAATGTAAATTTAATGGGTGGTATGCCCCCTCGAGAGATGGGCCGAAAAATTTCGAAAAATCGGGCGATCTCTCGAAAAAGAATGAAAATTGGCAGGGGAGGTAAGATAGAAGAAATTAGAACTAATGATGAAAGAATGGGAGAAAATGGAGTGAATATGAAGAAACAACAAGCCAGCGAGTACCCTAAGGTCATGCAAGAGATACATAGCAGATGTAGTGTGGGGTTTGGAGTGATGCTATACAATTGATCAAAATTGGTTGGACAATCTGGTGCAATCGGTTTAATTGCCCCGGTCAAGTCAAAGCATGACAGTTGATGCCAGTTGTTTGCTTGGACAAGATAAAGTCTGAGTAAGTGAATCAAAGTGACCTGATGGTGACTTAGGCAATTGATGCAATTGCCCGATGAAGTCAAGGTATATGAAGCAAAAATACTCGTTGAGATGTAGACAATTGATGTAATTGTCCGTTGGATTGTGTTTGATTGGTTGATCAATTGATAGTGTGTGCATGTGATGGATGGTTGTGGGGAATCATGGTAGCCCCGTTGAGACTAGGTCATTATGATAAATGCCTGATGTAGTCTAGGATTACCATGATCGATTACCTGTTGAGACCCGAAGATACTTGATCAGAGTATCTGTTGATAGTCTAGGTGTGTGTGAGTCGATGTATCTGTGTAGATAGAGTAACTTGCTTGATTGTGTGGATGAATGAGGATGGAAAACAAAATCCCTCCTATTAGAGATGGATGGTGATGAACATGGCTTGATTGGGTTGATTGAGAAATGATGTAGGGTATGTGATGTTGATTATTGAGATGGGGAGGGTTGGGGGGGTTCGATGTTTAGAAGAAATGGAGGACCTATGACTCATTCCTATGGAAGAAGAGGAAAATAGAGTATGCATTATTTATGACTATGTATGCATGATATGCAGCTATTATGAATGTATGGATGGTTGGAATGCGACGGAATGCAGTATATACAGATGAGATGGAATGACGATCCATAGTGCTCTATTTTCATCATTGAGCTTTAAAATGTTGCAAGAGAATACAAGCATCTTGACATAATGATTCAAGATGACCAGAGTATTTCTTACATGGATTTTATATAGCAAGTTAATACAAGCAACTTGATATAATGGATCAAGTTGACCTGAGTATTGCTTGCAGAACAGACAAGGATTATCTCCTTTCATGCATGACTTGGATCATCCTCCTTGATCTTAGGCTGATCATATCCTGAGACAAGTGCATACCGTAATAAGAGATAAAACCTTTATCTAGCTTGGATGAGGTAGGAGGAACCAAAGAAAGAGCATTGTACTTGCAAAAAAACAATATATACATAAAGAATAAAGAATATAGATCCTTGGTAATGGTTCATGCTCATATGGTCGAGGTATACGTTGTAGTCAGCAAGCCGTAATGATCTATGAATGCATTTGGCATAAGATCACATAGCTTGGTGAACTTCCCACGTAGACACCATTAGTTCATGCCCCAGAAGTTCATCGGAAGTGATGCGCAAATGATACAAAACAATGCTAAAAGAGTCCGATACAGATAAACAAATGATTGTACTCACAAATCAACCAAGTATTTGATAGCCTAACAGAATATTCTTGTCAAAGAAAATGTCATCTTGTCTTTGTTTTGATAAGGAAGGATGCATCCTTGTTGAAGACAGTTTGATTGTTGAAGTCAATGGTGTTGGTTTGATTGGTAAGTGGTCATTTGTGAGTATTTTGTCCATGTTTGTGTTGTATCTAATCGGATGAATATGTACAAAGTGTTGCCATGTTTTTGTGTGATTTTTAATGGTTTTTCGATGTTTTTGGATTTTGTGAATCATTTTTGAATGTTTTTGATATTTTGAGAGTCATTTTTGAATGTTTTTGGTATTTTGATGTAATTGCCCGATGAAGTCAAGGTATATGAAGCAAAATAATCGTTGAGACATAGACAATTGATGTAATTGTCCGTTGGATTGTGTTTGATTGGTTGATCAATTGATAGTGTGTGCGTGTGATGGATGGTTGTGGGGAATCATGGCAGCCCCGTTGAGACTAGGTCATTATGATAAATGCCTGATGTAGTCTAGGATTGCCATAATTGATTACCTGTTGAGACCCAAAGATACTTGAGCAGAGTATCTGTTGATAGTCTAGGTGTGCGTGAGTTGATGTATCTGTGTAGACAGAGTAACTGGCTTAATTTTTTTTGGATGAGTGAGGATGGGAAGTGATGAAGGGATTAGGATGATGTTGATGATCAAGATAGGGAGGGTGAGGGGGGATTTGATGTTAGATAGAAGATATGGAGGACTAGGACTGAGTCCTATGGAAGAAGATGAGTAAAATAGAGTATGCATTAATATGACTATGTATGCATGATATGCAGCTATTATGAATGTAGGGATGGGTGGAATGCAACGAAATGCAATATATATAGATGAGATGAGATGACGATCCATAGTGCTCTATTTTCATCATTGAGCTTTAAAATGTTGTAAGAAAATACAAGCAACTTGACATAAACATTCAAGATGACCAGAGTATTTCTTACATGGATTTTATATAGCAAGTTAATATAAGCAACTTGATATAATGGATCAAGTTGACCTGAGTATTGCTTGCGGAACAGACAAGGATTATCTCCTTTCATGCATGACTTGGATCGTCCTCCTTGATCTTAGGCTAATCATATCCTGAGACAAGTGCATACCGTAATAAGAGATAAAACCTTTATCTAGCTTGGATGAGGTAGGAGGAACCAAAGAAAGAGCATTGTACTTGCAAAAAAACAATATATACATAAAGAATAAAGAATATAGATCCTTGGTAATGGTTCATGCTCATATGGTCGAGGTATACGCTGTAGTCAGCAAGCCGTAATGATCTATGAATGCATTTGGCATAAGATCACATAGCTTGGTGAACTTCCCACGTAGACACCATTAGTTCATGCTCCAGAACTTCATCGGAAGTGATGCGCAAATGATACAAAACAATGCTAAAAGAGTCCGATACAGATAAACAAATGATTGTACTCACAAATCAACCAAGTATTTGATAGCCTAACAGAATTTTCTTGTCAAAGAAAATGTAATCTTGTCTTTGTTTTGATAAGGAAGGATGCATCCTTGTTGAAGACAGTTTGATTGTTGAAGTCAATGGTGTTGGTTTGATTGGTAAGTGGTCATTTGTGAGTATTTTGTCCATGTTTGTGTTGTATCTAATCGGATGAATATGTACAAAGTGTTGCCATGTTTTTGTGTGATTTTTAATGGTTTTTCGATGTTTTTGGATTTTGTGAATCATTTTTCAATGTTTTTGATATTTTGAGAGTCATTTTTGAATGTTTTTGGTATTTTGATGTAATTGCCCAATGAAGTCAAGGTATATGAAGCAAAATACTCGTTGAGACATAGACAATTGATGTAATTGTCCGTTGGATTGTGTTTGATTGGTTGATCAATTGATAGTGTGTGCGTGTGATGGATGGTTGTGGGGAATCATGGCAGCCCCGTTGAGACTAGGTCATTATGATAAATGCCTGATGTAGTCTAGGATTGCCATAATTGATTACCTGTTGAGACCCAAAGATACTTGATCAGAGTATCTGTTGATAGTCTAGGTGTGCATGAGTTGATGTATCTGTGTAGACAGAGTAACTGGCTTAATTTTTTTTGGATGAGTGAGGATGGGAAGTGATGAAGGGATTAGGATGATGTTGATGATCAAGATAGGGAGGGTGAGGGGGGATTTGATGTTAGATAGAAGATATGGAGGACTAGGACCGAGTCCTATGGAAGAAGATGAGTAAAATAGAGTATGCATTAATATGACTATGTATGAATGATATGCAGCTATTATGAATGTAGGGATGGGTGGAATGCAACGAAATGCAATATATACAGATGAGATGAGATGACGATCCATAGTGCTCTATTTTCATCATTGAGCTTTAAAATGTTGTAAGAAAATACAAGCAACTTGACATAAAGATTCAAGATGACCAGAGTATTTCTTACATGGTTTATATATAGCAATTTAATACAAGCAACTTGATATAATGGATCAAGTTGACCTGAGTATTGCTTGCGGAACAGACAAGGATTATCTCCTTTCATGCATGTCTTGGATCGTCCTCCTTGATCTTAGGCTGATCATATCCTGAGACAAGTGCATACCGTAATAAGAGATAAAACCTTTATCTAGCTTGGATGAGGTAGGAGGAACCAAAGAAAGAGCATTGTACTTGCAAACAAACAATATATACATAAAGAATAAAGAATATAGATCCTTGGTAATGGTTCATGCTCATATGGTCGAGGTATACGTTGTAGTCAGCAAGCCGTAATGATCTATGAATGCATTTGGCATAAGATCACATAGCTTGGTGAACTTCCCACGTAGACACCATTAGTTCATGCCCCAGAACTTCATCGGAAGTGATGCGCAAATGATACAAAACAATGCTAAAAGAGTCCGATACAGATAAACAAATGATTGTACTCACAAATCAACCAAGTATTTGATAGCTTAACAGAATTTTCTTGTCAAAGAAAATGTCATCTTGTCTTTGTTTTGATAAGGAAGGATGCATCCTTGTTGAAGACAGTTTGATTGTTGAAGTCAATGGTGTTGGTTTGATTGGTAAGTGGTCATTTGTGAGTATTTTGTCCATGTTTGTGTTGTATCTAATCAGATGAATATGTACAAAGTGTTGCCATGTTTTTGTGTGATTTTTAATGGTTTTTCGATGTTTTTGGATTTTGTGAATCATTTTTGAATGTTTTTGATATTTTGAGAGTCATTTTTGAATGTTTTTGGTATTTTGAGAGTCATTTTGAAATGTTTTTAATATTTTCCGATGATTGCCTGAATGAAGAGCGTAATGACACATAAGACAATGTAGAATCCACTTTCATCACTAGGGTAAGGGTATTGCCCCCAGTTTTAGACCTAACTATGAAAAAGGTGGGATGCTAGACGCATGGAGTACTTTCTTAATTGCAGATCAAATAACAAGCCATGGTTGGGATGGATGGATGTGTGTGTGCATGAATGTGATCACAATGAGCCTGAAAGATACTGGAGCCATTGCCTTTACGAGTGGTGCCTGTTTGCCAGGTTTTCACCATCGCACTTACCCAAGGTACCACCGGAGTGGTTGTTCACCATTTGGATGTATGATTTTTCTTTACTTTTTTTAATGTTTTTGTATTTTCTTCAGGACATTTTCTGAATGTTTGTGGTATTTTTCTGATATGCAGGGGAGCCTAATGCTTTGTACAGCTTAGGTATAAAACCGTTTGAGGTGCATGCTATTGATTGGATCTGTCAGTGGTTCTCCTTCTGAAGTAGCCAACTGATATGCCCCGAACCCGAATACAGCAGTGACAACATATGGGCCTAACCAGTTTGATTCAAACTTGCCTTGATGTTCTCGGTTTGGTTGGTTGCGAGGATTCTCTCGAAGAACAAGATCACCTACCTCAAATGTACGAGATCGAACTCGGTGATTGTAGCTTCTTCTCATGCGTTGCTGATAGGCTTTGAGGTGATTATATGCAGCTTGTCGCTTCTCATCAAGTAACTCCAAGTCCTGCAGACGGGATACTCTGTATGTGTCATCATCGATGAGATTGTGCAATGAAACCCTTAGTGATGGTATCTTGACCTCAATAGGTAAGACAGCTTCAGCACCATAGACTAATGAATAAGGAGTTGCACCTATAGGGGTTCGAATGCTAGTTCGATATGCCCATAACGCTGGATTTAGTTGAACATGCCAATCACGACCAGCATCATTGACTGTCTTCTTTAGGATCCTCAGTATGTTTTTATTGGATGCTTCGGCCTGACCATTGCCTTGTGGGTAATAGGGAGTGGAAAAGCGGTGTTGGATATGAAATTTCTCACAAAGCTCACGGACATCCTGATTTTTGAAAGGAAGACCGTTATCTGTGACAATGGACATGGGCACACCATACCGGTAGATGATGTAATTGAGGATGAATGAGGCGATATGCTTGCCGGTGACTTGGGTAAGTGGAACAGCTTCGATCCACTTGGTGAAATATTCGGTGGCAGTAATAATGAATTTATGGCCATTGGATGAAGATGGATGAATCTTACCCACAAGGTCAAGGCCCCATTGACAGAAAGGCCATGGTGTCATGATTGGTTGCAGTTCCTGGGCCGGTGCATGTATCAGGTCGCCGTGAACTTGACATTTCTTGCATTTCCTGACAAAGTAGTAGGAATCCTTTTCCATAGATGGCCAATAGTATCCAGCTCGCATGAGTTTCTTGGCTAGTGACGGACCACTTGAGTGAGTCCCGCAAATTCCTTCATGTACCTCTTCCAAAGCCTTTGTTATCTCACCTTGTTCCAGACATCGAAGGAGAGTACCATCAAGATTACGTCGGTATAGGGTTTCGGCAATAATGGTATATCGAGCAGTTTGGCGAATGAAGGTTTTTCGTTGGTTATTTGATTGGTTGGGAGGAAGGGTGTGATCGCGGAGATAGGTGTAGAATTCACCATACCATGGGGATTCAGAATCGACAAGGCGACATATCATTTTAGATTCAGGGATATCATAAGCGGGGATCCAAAGCTGTTCTACCAAGAACTCATAGCGTGTTGAATTCTGTGGAAGATCTAAGAGAGATGCAATGGTAGCCATGGCGTCAGCAGCTCGATTCTGATCTCTTGGTATCTGGTCAAAAGTGATAGTAGTAAATGATGTCTTTAGTTTGTCCACCATTTGCTTGTATGGCATGAGTTTATCATCCTTGGTCTGATACTCATCAGTTGCTTGTCGAATGACTAGTTGCGAGTCGCCATATACTTGCAGTTCTTGTAATTTCCATTGTATGGCGAGCCTGAGTCCTGTGATCAAAGCCTCATATTCTTCTATGTTGTTTGTGCATGGAAATGTGAGCCTGTAAGACTTCGGGATGCTATCACCCTGAGGTGTGATAAACAGAATGCCTGCCCCCGAGCCATGCCTAGTGTATGAACCATCAAAATATAGTTTCCATGGCTGTGCTTCTGTGATCATGAATATCTCTTCATCTGGAAAATTGGAAATGAGAGGATGATTGCTTATGAGCGGTGCATCGGCCAACTGATCTGCAAAAACCTGACCTTTGATAGCTTTGCGATCTACATACTCAATGTCAAATTCACTTAGAATCATTACCCATTTGGCCAAGCGACCTGTCAATGCTGCTTTGCTAAGTAAGTACTTGAGTGGATCAATCATTGTGATGAGTTGTACCTTGTGTGTCAATAGATAGTGCCGCAATTTAGTGGCTGCCAGGATTACTGCTAGGCAAGCTCGCTCAATAGGTGTGTAATTGAGTTCATAGTCAACCAGTGTGCGAGAGATGTAGTATACAGCACACTCTTTGCCTTCTGCATTATGTTGTGCCAGTAATACACCTAATGTTGTACTTGTCGCTGAGATATAAAGTAACAATGATCTACTTGGATCTGGTGGCATCAACAATGGTGGATTCATGAGATAGTCTTTAAGTACCTGAAATGCTTGCTAGCATCTGTCATCCCACTAAAAGCGGATGTTCTTGTGTAGCAGATGTGTGAATGGGTGACACTTATCAGCCAATTGTGTGATGAATCTGTGGATGGATTGAAGCCGTCCTTGTAGTGTCCTTAGCTGACTGATATTCTTTGGTGGTGGCATGTCCATGATTGCTTTAACCTTTGCTGGATCGACCTCAATGCCTTTGCTTGAGACAATGTATCCTAGAAGCTTCCCGGAGGTCACTCCGAAGACACATTTCTTTGGGTTGAGTCGAACATGGTATTGTTCCAGTCTATCAAAGATTTTATCTAAGATGTGAAGATGTCCTTCTCTAGTAAGTGATTTTGCTAGTAAATCATCCACATAATCTTCCATCATAGTATGCATCATGTCATGGAAGATGGTGGTCATTGCTCTTTGATAGGTTGCTCCTGCATTCTTCAGACCAAAGGGCATTACATTCCAGCAATATGTGCCCCATGGACATGTGAAGGCTGTCTTATGTTGGTCCTCTGGTGCGATCTTTATTTGATTGTATCCTGAAAAGCCATCCATGAGTGAAAGCATGGCATGCCCTGCTGTCAAATCCACTATGATATCAATATTTGGTAAGGGGAAGTCATCTTTAGGACATGCCTTATTCAGATCTCTGAAGTCTGTACAAATGCGGATGCCCCCTTTTGGTTTGCCGACTGGCACAATATTGGAGATCCATTCTGCATAATCAATTGGCCTAATGAAACCAACATCTAGGAGTTTCTTGAGTTCTGTTTTGACTAGCACTGCAATCTGGGGATGCATCTTACGAAGCTTCTGCTTGACAGGTTTGGCTCCTTTTGCTACTGTGAGATGATGCATAACTAAATCAGGATCCAACCCCGGCATGTCTGCATATGACCATGCAAAGTTGATCTGACGCTTCTGGAAGAACTCTATAAATTTAGGCTGTTCCTCTCAAGTGAGAAGAGATGCCAGATGTATGATATGAGGATTTTCAGGAGTCCCCACATTGTATTCCTTGGTTTCCTCGATAAGGATCGTTGATCGTTCCTGTTGTGTACTTGCAGGGAGAATGTCAAACCCTTCATCCTCAGGCGCCTCAGAGAGGTTTTCACCGTTGGATACGCTCTTTCTTTTTACTATTGTCGGATCAAACAGTGCCACAGTGTGGTTTTCACTCGAAGATCCATGTTTTAATGTTATATTTTTGCAGTTGAAGGGTTTGGCATCCGCCTCGAAGTATGCTGTGCTATTAAGTTCAATGGCGAATCCAGCTTTGTGATCCCCGCTTGGTAGATTATCCCTTAATTCCAAAAAGTCAATGATAGCCTCATCGTTTTGGAAGAGGTCAAGACATGGGGGATTTGGTTGGTTCCATTCGATGAGTTCCGGGTGGATAATGGGCATTACTTCATCGATTAGATTAAGTGTGGGTGATGTATCAGTGAGGGTTAAGACAGTGTGGTGAAGGTCGTTGATGGTACTCTCCCTGTCAGAATCAAGCGTAGGATGAGACGTAGGGTCTGTGGAAGATGTTTCCAGCTCAGGTACCCAAGTGGTCTTTATCTGTGCTTCTCCATAAATAGGGATGTCTTTGCGGGGTGGAGGTGGTGATGTGTCTTCCTCATCTGAAGTGTTAAGTTGTACTGAATCAAATTCCCACTCATGTTAGTCGGTCTCTGAATCACTTTCTAGCATCCGATTGCTATACCATACTGGGATGTCGCTGGAGTTGAATACTGCAGGCGTGACCGGTTTATGTACCTTTGTGGTGATCGGTGCTGCAGGAACCGTGATGGGGATAAAAGAATTTGTCACTGGAAGTATTGGCAGTGTTGATTTAGTGGCTTCTGTTGGAACGGCTGGTGCTATAGATGCTACTGCGGGTTCCAATATAGTTGCTGCTATGAATGGTTTTATTGATGTGATGGCTGCCGCGGATGGGATTACTGGTTTGATTGGTGGGATGTTTGGCATTGGTGATGGTTGCGATGGAGTTGTGAGTCGTGATGGGGCAGTGGGGATAGTGCTTGATGGTGCTTTGATTATAAAAGGTGTCCTCTTTGCAGTAGGTGGGCAAAATGGTTTGTTGGGTTTGCCTTTGAATCTGAGTTTAGGAAGGACTTCTTTTTCAAAGCCTAGGCCGGTATTACCTTTGGGTTTGAACTCTGGTAGCAGCGGTTCGTGTCGTCCTTGTTTGCAGGATCCCAAAGCACTCTGACCATCATATCCCATTCGTTGCATAATGAGGAGGCCTTTACCATACTGTTCCGTAGGAAGTGTAACTTGTGTTTTGTCAGTGGCGATGGGATCCTTATAGATCCAGTCCGCTAGGTCCTCATCTTGTGTTTCTTCCTCTTGACTCTTTCCAAGGATGAAAGGCGTCACAACACATGCGGGTGTGACTATGGGTTTTTGGAGTAACTGCTGTGGTTTACCATGTGTTCTAGGAGAAGTGGGCATCTGTCCTACACAAAAGAGCTGACTCAAGTTATATTCTCCAGGACCTTCCTCTGCGACTTTCATCTTAAGCTTTTCTTGCTTGGGTATAGGGGTGTTTGAACTGGCAAGAGAGGCGGGATTTACATATGATGTGGAGGAAATGGCTTCCCTATTATTAGGAACAGTAATCTCTGGTTGATGGCTGATATTATGGCAAAAAGCAAAGGGATTTGCATCGCCCAGGATTGTGATCTCTGTACCATTATGTGGGAACTTGATACATTGATGGTAGGTAGATGGAACGGCTTGCATGGCATGTATCCAAGGTCTCCCTAATAATAGATTGTATGGTAGAGGAAGGTCCAGAACCTGACAAATGATGTGCTTTACCACAGGGCCAACCCGGATTGGTAGTACCACAGCTCCTTTGGATGAGCGCTCTGCATCATCATAGGCCTTGATGGTGATCTTCTTGCAAGGATCTACTGATTCTATTGCATATCCCAATGCTTTGACCAACTGTAGTGTTCAAATGTTTAGGCCGGCTCCATTATCTATCAAGACTCGCTTGATCCGATGCTGGTTGATAAATCCTTCGATGTGGAGTGAGGCGTTATGTGGTTGTTGGAAAGAAGAGTTGTCACTTTCAGAAAAAGTGAGACAAGGTGATGACTTTAGATTTCCAACCATGGCTTGAAACTGGTCCGTATTAAGGTTTGCAGGGACTGACGCCTCTTGGAGTGCTTGATCCAAGATTGTTTTATGAGATGGCGATAGGCGCAATAGTTCTAAAATGGATATAAGCGCAGGGGTTTTATCTAATTGTTCCACAAGGTTATATTGCTTTGGGATGGATGTGGTGCCCTATGGAGCTGCCTTGATGGTGACTTTGCCACGACGTGTAACAACATTGCAATCTGAGGTGGGATTTTTGAAGGTTATAGTTGCAATTTGTTCACTGGCATCATACAGGTGATTTACAGTGTAGTTATACGCAGCCTGCGTATAATCAGTGGTATCGGTGCCTTGCCTGGAAGTGGAAGGACCCCTTTGATCTTGTGATGGAAGTGGATTCTTGAACATCAGATGATCATTATTGGTCATTTTTGGGTCATGTCCTTCAATTTCAATTTCTCCTCGATCAATAAGATCTTGAATGAGATCTTTCAATCGGTGACAATTACTTGTCTTGTGTCCTCTTCCTTGGTGGAACTCACAATGTTCAGTATCTCTCCACCATGCTGGTTTGACTTGAGGCTCATAGTTCGATAACTTAGGTAGAGTGATCAAATTCTGAGAAATGAGTTGTCGCATCACTGTTTCAATGGGTTCCCCTAAGGAAGTATATGTGCGTTTTTGTTTTTGTGGACGAGGTCTTGGTTCATCATGAGATGTGATGCGACCTTGATTAGGAGGACTATTTGTGTTATTTTGAGGTGGAGGATTTTGTCCTGCAAATCGCACCACAGGTTGTGCATTTTGGATAGTTCGAGCATCCACAACCCCATCGTTGACGATATTTTTATTCTTGTTCCAGAAGTTTGGTTTATCACTATTGAAGCACGGGCGAGGACCATCTTTGGGTTCATTAAAGATTTTGATGAGTCCTTTTTTGATGAGTGCCCTTTCACATTTTATACCCTTGGTGATCATATCGTTAAAAGAATCTGTGTCTTTGACATCCAGGTGAAATTCCATTTCTTCGTTTAAGTTGGAAATGAAAATTTCCACTAGTTCTCGTTCAGGTAACTGAAGAGAATGTCTGCTAGACATTTGGCGCCATCGTTGTAGGAATACTGAGAATAATTCACCTGGTTTTTGTTTGGTATTGCACAGATCAGCCATGGTGATGTCACGTTCAATATTATAAGAGTAATGAGATAGGAACTTCTGGATGAGTTCCTCAAATGTTTGAATGCCACCTGCAAGTCGGGAAAACCATGATGTGGTTGTTCCTCCCAAGCTTTGGGGAAAGAGGTGCATTAGGTATGTGTCTTCATATGCCACTTCAAGACAAGCGGAATGAAATTCTCGGACATGATCATGGGGATCTCCCTTTCCTCTGTATTTTCCAAATTTGGGTGTTTCGACCCCGCGTGGAAAAGGTGGCATATAAAGATTCCTATCAAAAGGATAGGGACAGATGTCATTAAGTGAAAATTGATTGGTCTTAACACCACTATGAAGTTGTTGGGCGAGATTCTCGACTTGTTGCCGCAACATCTCCATTTCATTTGGAGGAGGAGGGGGCGGGTTACCTCGAGGAATGTTATATCTGATTTGATTTCTACCCCTTTCCTCCTCATTGCGACTTTGTCTTTCTGATGCTTGTCTTAATTGGGCAAGATCAAAGTCCGAGGGGAGTTTGGCTCCTTCTTGAGCGAGTTTTAAGAAGTGAGCATCCGCATTGTTCCTTAGTATTTCATCAAATAGTCTGTTGAAGTGAGGGTTATGCTGAGCCCTTTCGATTGTTGAAGGAGTGGGAGTACTTGGGTTTTCATCAGTTACAGTTCCTCCAAGTGCTTCTTGAAATTCATTGAGGTTGTCCTCTTCTTCCTCAATTTCTATTTCTCGTTGCCTTGATCGCGATCGGGTTTGAGCCATTTTGTTTGCAAGTTTGTGTTGAAGTTGATTGAAGATGACGATGAGTTGTTGATGAAAGATTGATGATTAGTGGATTGTATGGTATGTAGATCTCTAGCACTTTAAGATAGATGTAACCGAAATTCCTTCTTTGAATTGCTTGCTTGTTTTGAGGATTTTGGATGTGATTAGGTGTAGAGAAATCTGAGATGTGTTACAGATTTGGACTACCTAGCAATGAGAGGATTCACTCATGAACTAGTTTTAACCTGCATAGATGTGTCTCTTAGGATGAGCTTATCCTAGATGTAGAAACAATCTAAAAGTGATGTGATGTGTTTGATTTCAAGCAATATCTAAAAAGGAATCTTGGGACAAGAACCTCTTAATGTTTTGAGAGTTGGGATGGATTTTGATGATGGAATAACGATGTATGAATGAGATGATGGATGCTTTGCTTTCAACTTTCAATAAAAACTTTGTGTTACAAATGGAACAAACTCTACCTCTTCCCTTTCAGGCGTTGGTGGCACTTCTCGAGCTGTGTTGTAGGTGATACAAATGTTTGGGAAGAAGTTGGGATTAATCTTTCCTCTTTGATTTTTGTGATAACTCAGAGCTCTATATTGCATAAAAGCTCTGCGGTTTAATAATTCTGAATCAAACTCGTTTGTTTTTCCTTGAAGGTATAGACGCATGCGATGTAGAAAGACTCTATGTGAGACAAAGATTTGTCTATTGAGATAGAAGGATTTCCTTCTTTTGATCAAAGCCTTTGAGCTTAGTGGTCTCCTTTTTAAGGTAATATTCTGATGACGCTTCTTCTTTCGCAAGATGTGAAGAATGGTCATAAATTTTGACTCCTTTGTTTGTTTGCACTTTGGATTTGGTATTTTTGTTTGTTTTTGAGAAATTTTGGATGAATACTTTGTTTTTGGGATTGATTTTCTGATTTTTCCTTGACAAAAAAACAAAGCAAGCACACAAATACAAGAATGTTGCCTCAAAGGCACAAATGAGTATGGGTCTAGATCAACCCAATTCTTGGACTTGTTTTTGACCCTTCCTTTAGATTTATTTTAAGGTGTAGTTCCAAAGCCTAAAGTCGGCTCAATTTGCACTAGGTCTATAAAACGAACACACTTCAAACACTTTTTATCCCTAAGGTCAAATGGCCAGTTGTGATAAATTTAGCCCACATCTTGATATTTCTTCGACTTTGGTACTACATACCTTATGAATCCCGCCGTGGCAGGTAAGGATGTGATATACTAAGTCTTGCACGAGCATAACAAATAGATGATCCCTATGATGGGGGAGTCACCACTTTTATCAAGCCACAAGTGACTTTTCAAAAAGCTATGTTTCTACTCAAGGAAATATGTATGGTGAGTATCTTGGGAGCAAAACCATCTATGCTCTTGCACTAAATTATATCGCAAATATCCTCAATCAATAGAACGGGTGGGCTACTACTTAAAGGTGTTTAGTCATGTTCGATGTTTTTGGACATAAGTTCATTCTGCAGTGACTCACTTAAGAGCCTTGTAACTAGTGGTGGGGCCCATTTGTCCTTTCGACTAGTTACACTGTAGGAACAACTATACCCAAGGCTACAGCTTTCACTCACACCTGATTTCTATAGTGGCTCGAAGGATTTACCGCTCGAGGTCATTCCCAAGAGTATCGATCCCTTGGCAAGCCTCTCTTAAAAAGATAAAATTTGAGTGTTACTAACACTTTTCTCTTGCACCTAGGACCACGAGAGCCAAGGGAGAGGATAGTGTGTGTTAGAGGTAGGACCACTCGACTAACTTTTGTGCACAAGTGTGCCAAACACGAAATTCACTTGTTCTTTTTAATCCCACATTTGCAAAGATGATCTAACTATTTGGAGATGTTGCTCCAACAGTCATGGTGTTCATTTTAACTTCAAAGGCAATGTGTTCTGTAATCTAGAATTTGGAAATCCTAGTCAACTTAATGAAAAACACGTTTGCATGAAGAAAAATTTGTTTGCCAAAGATCAAGACAAGTGGATTGTTCTTTTTACTGCACCAAAAATTGAAGCGTGGATTGTAAATTTTAGGTCCCAATTGATGCAATGAAATCAAATTTTGTGTTTGTTAATTTTAAGCACCAAAGAAAATGAGGCCTAACTAGAAAACAATGAAAAACTGTTTTTTGTGTTTTTAAGTTCTTTTTAAGCACTAAATGAAAAAATTTTGTGATTTTTGTTGTGTTGTTAACCTGCACAAAGAAAAGAAACAAGTTAATAAAATCAATACTCAAAGGGGGGGCTTCCACAAGCCTAAATTCTGATTTTTTTGGT
This sequence comes from Cryptomeria japonica, assembly GCF_030272615.1. Classification (NCBI taxonomy): domain Eukaryota; kingdom Viridiplantae; phylum Streptophyta; class Pinopsida; order Cupressales; family Cupressaceae; genus Cryptomeria; species Cryptomeria japonica. Next base: position 217,454,493 of record NC_081411.1, on the reverse strand, counting down.
TACAAGTCAATTTGGGCGACACTCTGTCACAATAGCGCTATTCTGTGTTTTTGCAGAAGCGTTGATTCATACAACAGCGCTAGTCTGTGCGAGCAGAAGCGCTAATTTAAATGGTAGCGCTAAAAGAAAAGAAAATCCCGAGAAGACAAAAGCGCTAGGATTGTGTCAATAGCGCTGAAACGGTGACAATAGCACCGGAATGTTATCAATAGCGCTGAAACATTTTCAATAGCGCTATCTTAGGGTCAATAGCACTAAAAGAAATTTTGCAACAGGGCTAAAACGCGTTCAATAGCGCCGAAGCGCGACCTGTGTGACAATTTCAACAAGAAAAATGTTAATTTTTTTTTTTTTTAAATGAGATCAGAAGGTTGCGTGTTCGATTCACGTCGGGTTCATCAAATGATGCCCTCCTAGATGACACAATGTTAGTCTAAGATCAAACAACACAAAACACACAAGATGTTAGAGTTAATCAATCTAAAACCAAAACATACGAAGGCATTCCAAAGGAGACACTAAACACATGCTAATTAATCTAACTAAAGTAGTAAAGACAATGAGATATCTCCAACTATCTCTTAACATGATATTAGCTCCTTCTCCCTTGTTCCTCTCCTCTCCAAGTTCCAAAATAGTGTAGCTCTCAGCAGCTTTTTGCACTATGGATGCTTATGGAGGATTGAGATTGTAGTATAGCTCCAAATATGAAATTAAAAAAAAACCTAATTTTAATGCTAAAATGATTGATTTTACCAAAAAGACAAGATTTAGTTATGCTATGCTAAAATGCTCTCTAAAATGTCTATAGCTTAGATGCATACAGGTTTTCAGGATCTGGTTTATGAAGGAATGGGCTCTATTTATAGGAAAAATGGAGCAATGGATGGCCAGGATTGAAAGGTTTAATCAAGGGTCAAGTTTGAAAGTTGGGGATCCATGTGCACAAATGGCACCAATGAAATGGTGACAAATGTCAACATAGGGTTGGGTTGAAAGAAGAGGTTGGAGGCATTAAAGGCCTGAGAAGACCTCATGGTTATCTAAAGGCTAAGAGTCAAGCCTAAATTAGGATTACCCACTGAATTAGGAATTAATCCAAGGATAAACCTTTGTGCAAATGATTAAGAGATAATCATGGTCAAAGCATTAAATGCTTGATGAGACCTTTGGGTTGGGTAGAGGTTGAGTCAAAACAAATGTTTTAACCATGTGGGAGGGTTGAATAAACCATTAATGGTTATTGGAGACTTTGGGGAATTAAGTGGTTGAAAGTTGGAAGCCTTTAATGGTTTTCAAAGACTTTGAGGGTTAAGTGGTTGAAGGTTGAAAGCCTTTAATGGTTATCAAAGACTTTGGGGTCTTTGAGAAGTGACTCCATTTTGCTTAGGAATGTGACAAAGTTTAGAAGATGGATTAGGCTAATTAGGAAAGGGTTAGAAGAATCTAGAAGGGGATTAGATTTTGCAAGTGGATTTGGTGGGTGAGGGAAAATAGGATTTTATTAAAATAAAAATTCATTTATTTCAATAAATGTGTGCAAGTTGCATTTGTAGGAAAATGCAAGTGGGGTGGGGATAATGATTTAAATAAATGTTTTATTTAATTTATTTAAAAGAGGAAAAGGGATTTTATTAAATAAATTGATTTTATTTATTTAATTAAATTGGAATTTGATTTTAATGAATTAATTAAAATAAATTGAATAATTTATTTAATTAATAGAAGAATGTTTGGGGATGAATTAATTAAATATTAATTTAATTAACTGGTGGCTAGTGGATTTTTAACCAAATAAATACGAAATATTCATTTAATTAAAATGGACAGATTTACGTGA